>NW_027100240.1:0-31224 GCF_031753505.1 Anomalospiza imberbis
TCGGAAAGAGCCGTGTCCTTGGAATGTGCAGCAAATCCTCTTTCTTTGCAAACCGCGGTTAGTGTGCAGTGCAGGTCCACTCTCCCCTTGCCAAATGGAGTGGGAAAGCTTTTCGCTAAGATAGAGACGACTAGAGAGGCAGAAGCGCGGCTCCGGAGCTATCCGGAGGAAAGTGCCGCTTCCCGGCGTCTTTCGGCTTGAAGCGGCGCTCCGGGAGCGCTGCGCTGCCGCTCTACTGAGCTGTGCGCGAATTAGCCGCTTCTTCGCCTCCGAGAAGCAGAGATCGCGGTTGCTTGGAAGAGGCGAAGAACGAAGCCGCAAAGAAGCGGGCTTGTGTGCGAAGCCTTCCGACTGCTGGAGGACGGTGGCTGCCGCTCTCCTGCCTCTTGAATTCACTCTCGGCAAGCGAATGGAAAGCGTTCCAGGAAAACTTGCCTGGGTTTTGACTTGGTCCTGATGCGTCCCACCTTGGCAAGTCTTGCTCGTCGCCAGAGGCTGCGAGATGCACAGAAGACGGTGGCAGCTGCTGAAAAGAAGGGCAGCGGTGAGTTTGTCGACAAGCAAGAACATAGGCAGCTGCCTGTGCTTGGGAAGGAGCAGCTGCCTGGTTTTGGCAATTGCCTTCACAGCGCCCAGAAGCCCGGTGCTCTGCTGCTTTGTTTTTCGCAGTCAGTCAATTGCACACTAGTGAAGCTGAGCCAGGCTCTTCAGCTTTGCTGCTTTTGAGCATCTGTGCTCCACTTATGCTCTGTGACATCTCTCGAGGTTGTTTGCCTCGGCCAGGCTGGAAAGTGCCCGCTAGTACCTAGAGCTGGGCAGGAGAGGGCAGAGAGCACTTCCATCTGACAGCAGGTTGCAGATTGCCTCGGAAAGAGCCGTGTCCTTGGAATGTGCAGCAAATCCTCTTTCTTTGCAAACCGCGGTTAGTGTGCAGTGCAGGTCCACTCTCCCCTTGCCAAATGGAGTGGGAAAGCTTTTCGCTAAGATAGAGACGACTAGAGAGGCAGAAGCGCGGCTCCGGAGCTATCCGGAGGAAAGTGCCGCTTCCCGGCGTCTTTCGGCTTGAAGCGGCACTCCGGAGCGCTGCGCTGCCGCTCTACTGAGCTGTGCGCGAATTAGCCGCTTCTTCGCCTCCGAGAGGCAGAGATCGCGGTTGCTTGGAAGAGGCGAAGAGCGAAGCCGCAAAGAAGCGGGCTTGCGTGCGAAGCCTTCCGACTGCTGGAGGACGGTGGCTGCCGCTCTCCTGCCTCTTGAATTCACTCTCGGCAAGCGAATGGAAAGCGTTCCAGGACAACTTGCCTGGGTTTTGACTTGGTCCTGATGCCTCCCACCTTGGCAAGTCTTGCTCGTCGCCAGAGGCTCCGAGATGCACAGAAGACGGTGGCAGCTGCTGAAAAGAAGGGCAGCGGTGAGTTTGTCGACAAGCAAGAACATAGGCAGCTGCCTGTGCTTGGGAAGGAGCAGCTGCCTGGTTTTGGCAATTGCCTTCACAGCGCCCAGAAGCCCGGTGCTCTGCTGCTTTGTTTTTCGCAGTCAGTCAATTGCACACTAGTGAAGCTGAGCCAGGCTCTTCAGCTTTGCTGCTTTTGAGCATCTGTGCTCCACTTATGCTCTGTGACATCTCTCGAGGTGGTTTGCCTCGGCCAGGCTGGAAAGTGCCCGCTAGTACCTAGAGCTGGGCAGGAGAGGGCAGAGAGCACTTCCATCTGACAGCAGGTTGCAGATTGCCTCGGAAAGAGCCGTGTCCTTGGAATGTGCAGCAAATCCTCGTTCTTTGCAAACCGCGGTTAGTGTGCAGTGCAGGTCCACTCTCCCCTTGCCAAATGGAGTGGGAAAGCTTTTCGCTAAGATAGAGACGACTAGAGAGGCAGAAGCACGGCTCCGGAGCTATCCGGAGGAAAGTGCCGCTTCCCGGCGTCTTTCGGCTTGAAGCGGCGCTCCGGAGCGCTGCGCTGCCGCTCTACTGAGCTGTGCGCGAATTAGCCGCTTCTTCGCCTCCGAGAGGCAGAGATCGCGGTTGCTTGGAAGAGGCGAAGAGCGAAGCCGCAAAGAAGCGGGCTTGTGTGCGAAGCCTTCCGACTGCTGGAGGACGGTGGCTGCCGCTCTCCTGCCTCTTGAATTCACTCTCGGCAAGCGAATGGAAAGCGTTCCAGGACAACTTGCCTGGGTTTTGACTTGGTCCTGATGCGTCCCACCTTGGCAAGTCTTGCTCGTCGCCAGAGGCTCCGAGATGCACAGAAGACGGTGGCAGCTGCTGAAAAGAAGGGCAGCGGTGAGTTTGTCGACAAGCAAGAACATAGGCAGCTGCCTGTGCTTGGGAAGGAGCAGCTGCCTGGTTTTGGCAATTGCCTTCACAGCGCCCAGAAGCCCGGTGCTCTGCTGCTTTGTTTTTCGCAGTCAGTCAATTGCACACTAGTGAAGCTGAGCCAGGCTCTTCAGCTTTGCTGCTTTTGAGCATCTGTGCTCCACTTATGCTCTGTGACATCTCTCGAGGTTGTTTGCCTCGGCCAGGCTGGAAAGTGCCCGCTAGTACCTAGAGCTGGGCAGGAGAGGGCAGAGAGCACTTCCATCTGACAGCAGGTTGCAGATTGCCTCGGAAAGAGCCGTGTCCTTGGAATGTGCAGCAAATCCTCTTTCTTTGCAAACCGCGGTTAGTGTGCAGTGCAGGTCCACTCTCCCCTTGCCAAATGGAGTGGGAAAGCTTTTCGCTAAGATAGAGACGACTAGAGAGGCAGAAGCGCGGCTCCGGAGCTATCCGGAGGAAAGTGCCGCTTCCCGGCGTCTTTCGGCTTGAAGCGGCGCTCCGGAGCGCTGCGCTGCCGCTCTACTGAGCTGTGCGCGAATTAGCCGCTTCTTCGCCTCCGAGAGGCAGAGATCGCGGTTGC
This sequence comes from Anomalospiza imberbis, assembly GCF_031753505.1. Classification (NCBI taxonomy): domain Eukaryota; kingdom Metazoa; phylum Chordata; class Aves; order Passeriformes; family Viduidae; genus Anomalospiza; species Anomalospiza imberbis. Next base: position 2,886 of record NW_027100240.1, read on the forward strand.
TTGGAAGAGGCGAAGAGCGAAGCCGCAAAGAAGCGGGCTTGCGTGCGAAGCCTTCCGACTGCTGGAGGACGGTGGCTGCCGCTCTCCTGCCTCTTGAATTCACTCTCGGCAAGCGAATGGAAAGCGTTCCAGGACAACTTGCCTGGGTTTTGACTTGGTCCTGATGCCTCCCACCTTGGCAAGTCTTGCTCGTCGCCAGAGGCTCCGAGATGCACAGAAGACGGTGGCAGCTGCTGAAAAGAAGGGCAGCGGTGAGTTTGTCGACAAGCAAGAACATAGGCAGCTGCCTGTGCTTGGGAAGGAGCAGCTGCCTGGTTTTGGCAATTGCCTTCACAGCGCCCAGAAGCCCGGTGCTCTGCTGCTTTGTTTTTCGCAGTCAGTCAATTGCACACTAGTGAAGCTGAGCCAGGCTCTTCAGCTTTGCTGCTTTTGAGCATCTGTGCTCCACTTATGCTCTGTGACATCTCTCGAGGTTGTTTGCCTCGGCCAGGCTGGCAAGTGCCCGCTAGTAGCTAGAGCTGGGCAGGAGAGGGCAGAGAGCACTTCCATCTGACAGCAGGTTGCAGATTGCCTCGGAAAGAGCCGTGTCCTTGGAATGTGCAGCAAATCCTCTTTCTTTGCAAACCGCGGTTAGTGTGCAGTGCAGGTCCACTCTCCCCTTGCCAAATGGAGTGGGAAAGCTTTTCGCTAAGATAGAGACGACTAGAGAGGCAGAAGCGCGGCTCCGGAGCTATCCGGAGGAAAGTGCCGCTTCCCGGCGTCTTTCGGCTTGAAGCGGCGCTCCGGAGCGCTGCGCTGCCGCTCTACTGAGCTGTGCGCGAATTAGCCGCTTCTTCGCCTCCGAGAGGCAGAGATCGCGGTTGCTTGGAAGAGGCGAAGAGCGAAGCCGCAAAGAAGCGGGCTTGTGTGCGAAGCCTTCCGACTGCTGGAGGACGGTGGCTGCCGCTCTCCTGCCTCTTGAATTCACTCTCGGCAAGCGAATGGAAAGCGTTCCAGGACAACTTGCCTGGGTTTTGACTTGGTCCTGATGCCTCCCACCTTGGCAAGTCTTGCTCGTCGCCAGAGGCTCCGAGATGCACAGAAGACGGTGGCAGCTGCTGAAAAGAAGGGCAGCGGTGAGTTTGTCGACAAGCAAGAACATAGGCAGCTGCCTGTGCTTGGGAAGGAGCAGCTGCCTGGTTTTGGCAATTGCCTTCGCAGCGCCCAGAAGCCCGGTGCTCTGCTGCTTTGTTTTTCGCAGTCAGTCAATTGCACACTAGTGAAGCTGAGCCAGGCTCTTCAGCTTTGCTGCTTTTGAGCATCTGTGCTCCACTTATGCTCTGTGACATCTCTCGAGGTGGTTTGCCTCGGCCAGGCTGGCAAGTGCCCGCTAGTAGCTAGAGCTGGGCAGGAGAGGGCAGAGAGCACTTCCATCTGACAGCAGGTTGCAGATTGCCTCGGAAAGAGCCGTGTCCTTGGAATGTGCAGCAAATCCTCTTTCTTTGCAAACCGCGGTTAGTGTGCAGTGCAGGTCCACTCTCCCCTTGCCAAATGGAGTGGGAAAGCTTTTCGCTAAGATAGAGACGACTAGAGAGGCAGAAGCGCGGCTCCGGAGCTATCCGGAGGAAAGTGCCGCTTCCAGGCGTCTTTCGGCTTGAAGCGGCGCTCCGGAGCGCTGCGCTGCCGCTCTACTGAGCTGTGCGCGAATTAGCCGCTTCTTCGCCTCCGAGAGGCAGAGATCGCGGTTGCTTGGAAGAGGCGAAGAGCGAAGCCGCAAAGAAGCGGGCTTGCGTGCGAAGCCTTCCGACTGCTGGAGGACGGTGGCTGCCGCTCTCCTGCCTCTTGAATTCACTCTCGGCAAGCGAATGGAAAGCGTTCCAGGACAACTTGCCTGGGTTTTGACTTGGTCCTGATGCGTCCCACCTTGGCAAGTCTTGCTCGTCGCCAGAGGCTCCGAGATGCACAGAAGACGGTGGCAGCTGCTGAAAAGAAGGGCAGCGGTGAGTTTGTCGACAAGCAAGAACATAGGCAGCTGCCTGTGCTTGGGAAGGAGCAGCTGCCTGGTTTTGGCAATTGCCTTCACAGCGCCCAGAAGCCCGGTGCTCTGCTGCTTTGTTTTTCGCAGTCAGTCAATTGCACACTAGTGAAGCTGAGCCAGGCTCTTCAGCTTTGCTGCTTTTGAGCATCTGTGCTCCACTTATGCTCTGTGACATCTCTCGAGGTTGTTTGCCTCGGCCAGGCTGGCAAGTGCCCGCTAGTACCTAGAGCTGGGCAGGAGAGGGCAGAGAGCACTTCCATCTGACAGCAGGTTGCAGATTGCCTCGGAAAGAGCCGTGTCCTTGGAATGTGCAGCAAATCCTCTTTCTTTGCAAACCGCGGTTAGTGTGCAGTGCAGGTCCACTCTCCCCTTGCCAAATGGAGTGGGAAAGCTTTTCGCTAAGATAGAGACGACTAGAGAGGCAGAAGCGCGGCTCCGGAGCTATCCGGAGGAAAGTGCCGCTTCCCGGCGTCTTTCGGCTTGAAGCGGCGCTCCGGAGCGCTGCGCTGCCGCTCTACTGAGCTTGTGCGCGAATTAGCCGCTTCTTCGCCTCCGAGAGGCAGAGATCGCGGTTGCTTGGAAGAGGCGAAGAGCGAAGCCGCAAAGAAGCGGGCTTGTGTGCGAAGCCTTCCGACTGCTGGAGGGACGGTGGCTGCCGCTCTCCTGCCTCTTGAATTCACTCTCGGCAAGCGAATGGAAAGCGTTCCAGGACAACTTGCCTGGGTTTTGACTTGGTCCTGATGCCTCCCACCTTGGCAAGTCTTGCTCGTCGCCAGAGGCTCCGAGATGCACAGAAGACGGTGGCAGCTGCTGAAAAGAAGGGCAGCGGTGAGTTTGTCGACAAGCAAGAACATAGGCAGCTGCCTGTGCTTGGGAAGGAGCAGCTGCCTGGTTTTGGCAATTGCCTTCACAGCGCCCAGAAGCCCGGTGCTCTGCTGCTTTGTTTTCCGCAGTCAGTCAATTGCACACTAGTGAAGCTGAGCCAGGCTCTTCAGCTTTGCTGCTTTTGAGCATCTGTGCTCCACTTATGCTCTGTGACATCTCTCGAGGTGGTTTGCCTCGGCCAGGCTGGCAAGTGCCCGCTAGTAGCTAGAGCTGGGCAGGAGAGGGCAGAGAGCACTTCCATCTGACAGCAGGTTGCAGATTGCCTCGGAAAGAGCCGTGTCCTTGGAATGTGCAGCAAATCCTCTTTCTTTGCAAACCGCGGTTAGTGTGCAGTGCAGGTCCACTCTCCCCTTGCCAAATGGAGTGGGAAAGCTTTTCGCTAAGATAGAGACGACTAGAGAGGCAGAAGCGCGGCTCCGGAGCTATCCGGAGGAAAGTGCCGCTTCCCGGCGTCTTTCGGCTTGAAGCGGCGCTCCGGAGCGCTGCGCTGCCGCTCTACTGAGCTGTGCGCGAATTAGCCGCTTCTTCGCCTCCGAGAGGCAGAGATCGCGGTTGCTTGGAAGAGGCGAAGAGCGAAGCCGCAAAGAAGCGGGCTTGCGTGCGAAGCCTTCCGACTGCTGGAGGACGGTGGCTGCCGCTCTCCTGCCTCTTGAATTCACTCTCGGCAAGCGAATGGAAAGCGTTCCAGGACAACTTGCCTGGGTTTTGACTTGGTCCTGATGCGTCCCACCTTGGCAAGTCTTGCTCGTCGCCAGAGGCTCCGAGATGCACAGAAGACGGTGGCAGCTGCTGAAAAGAAGGGCAGCGGTGAGTTTGTCGACAAGCAAGAACATAGGCAGCTGCCTGTGCTTGGGAAGGAGCAGCTGCCTGGTTTTGGCAATTGCCTTCACAGCGCCCAGAAGCCCGGTGCTCTGCTGCTTTGTTTTTCGCAGTCAGTCAATTGCACACTAGTGAAGCTGAGCCAGGCTCTTCAGCTTTGCTGCTTTTGAGCATCTGTGCTCCACTTATGCTCTGTGACATCTCTCGAGGTGGTTTGCCTCGGCCAGGCTGGCAAGTGCCCGCTAGTACCTAGAGCTGGGCAGGAGAGGGCAGAGAGCACTTCCATCTGACAGCAGGTTGCAGATTGCCTCGGAAAGAGCCGTGTCCTTGGAATGTGCAGCAAATCCTCTTTCTTTGCAAACCGCGGTTAGTGTGCAGTGCAGGTCCACTCTCCCCTTGCCAAATGGAGTGGGAAAGCTTTTCGCTAAGATAGAGACGACTAGAGAGGCAGAAGCGCGGCTCCGGAGCTATCCGGAGGAAAGTGCCACTTCCCGGCGTCTTTCGACTTGAAGCGGCGCTCCGGAGCGCTGCGCTGCCGCTCTACTGAGCTGTGCGCGAATTAGCCGCTTCTTCGCCTCCGAGAGGCAGAGATCGCGGTTGCTTGGAAGAGGCGAAGAGCGAAGCCGCAAAGAAGCGGGCTTGTGTGCGAAGCCTTCCGACTGCTGGAGGACGGTGGCTGCCGCTCTCCTGCCTCTTGAATTCACTCTCGGCAAGCGAATGGAAAGCGTTCCAGGACAACTTGCCTGGGTTTTGACTTGGTCCTGATGCGTCCCACCTTGGCAAGTCTTGCTCGTCGCCAGAGGCTCCGAGATGCACAGAAGACGGTGGCAGCTGCTGAAAAGAAGGGCAGCGGTGAGTTTGTCGACAAGCAAGAACATAGGCAGCTGCCTGTGCTTGGGAAGGAGCAGCTGCCTGGTTTTGGCAATTGCCTTCACAGCGCCCAGAAGCCCGGTGCTCTGCTGCTTTGTTTTTCGCAGTCAGTCAATTGCACACTAGTGAAGCTGAGCCAGGCTCTTCAGCTTTGCTGCTTTTGAGCATCTGTGCTCCACTTATGCTCTGTGACATCTCTCGAGGTGGTTTGCCTCGGCCAGGCTGGCAAGTGCCCGCTAGTACCTAGAGCTGGGCAGGAGAGGGCAGAGAGCACTTCCATCTGACAGCAGGTTGCAGATTGCCTCGGAAAGAGCCGTGTCCTTGGAATGTGCAGCAAATCCTCTTTCTTTGCAAACCGCGGTTAGTGTGCAGTGCAGGTCCACTCTCCCCTTGCCAAATGGAGTGGGAAAGCTTTTTGCTAAGATAGAGACGACTAGAGAGGCAGAAGCGCGGCTCCGGAGCTATCCGGAGGAAAGTGCCGCTTCCCGGCGTCTTTCGGCTTGAAGCGGCGCTCCGGAGCGCTGCGCTGCCGCTCTACTGAGCTGTGCGCGAATTAGCCGCTTCTTCGCCTCCGAGAGGCAGAGATCGCGGTTGCTTGGAAGAGGCGAAGAGCGAAGCCGCAAAGAAGCGGGCTTGCGTGCGAAGCCTTCCGACTGCTGGAGGACGGTGGCTGCCGCTCTCCTGCCTCTTGAATTCACTCTCAGCAAGCGAATGGAAAGCGTTCCAGGACAACTTGCCTGGGTTTTGACTTGGTCCTGATGCGTCCCACCTTGGCAAGTCTTGCTCGTCGCCAGAGGCTCCGAGATGCACAGAAGACGGTGGCAGCTGCTGAAAAGAAGGGCAGCGGTGAGTTTGTCGACAAGCAAGAACATAGGCAGCTGCCTGTGCTTGGGAAGGAGCAGCTGCCTGGTTTTGGCAATTGCCTTCACAGCGCCCAGAAGCCCGGTGCTCTGCTGCTTTGTTTTTCGCAGTCAGTCAATTGCACACTAGTGAAGCTGAGCCAGGCTCTTCAGCTTTGCTGCTTTTGAGCATCTGTGCTCCACTTATGCTCTGTGACATCTCTCGAGGTGGTTTGCCTCGGCCAGGCTGGCAAGTGCCCGCTAGTACCTAGAGCTGGGCAGGAGAGGGCAGAGAGCACTTCCATCTGACAGCAGGTTGCAGATTGCCTCGGAAAGAGCCGTGTCCTTGGAATGTGCAGCAAATCCTCTTTCTTTGCAAACCGCGGTTAGTGTGCAGTGCAGGTCCACTCTCCCCTTGCCAAATGGAGTGGGAAAGCTTTTCGCTAAGATAGAGACGACTAGAGAGGCAGAAGCGCGGCTCCGGAGCTATCCGGAGGAAAGTGCCACTTCCCGGCGTCTTTCGACTTGAAGCGGCGCTCCGGAGCGCTGCGCTGCCGCTCTACTGAGCTGTGCGCGAATTAGCCGCTTCTTCGCCTCCGAGAGGCAGAGATCGCGGTTGCTTGGAAGAGGCGAAGAGCGAAGCCGCAAAGAAGCGGGCTTGTGTGCGAAGCCTTCCGACTGCTGGAGGACGGTGGCTGCCGCTCTCCTGCCTCTTGAATTCACTCTCGGCAAGCGAATGGAAAGCGTTCCAGGACAACTTGCCTGGGTTTTGACTTGGTCCTGATGCCTCCCACCTTGGCAAGTCTTGCTCGTCGCCAGAGGCTCCGAGATGCACAGAAGACGGTGGCAGCTGCTGAAAAGAAGGGCAGCGGTGAGTTTGTCGACAAGCAAGAACATAGGCAGCTGCCTGTGCTTGGGAAGGAGCAGCTGCCTGGTTTTGGCAATTGCCTTCACAGCGCCCAGAAGCCCGGTGCTCTGCTGCTTTGTTTTTCGCAGTCAGTCAATTGCACACTAGTGAAGCTGAGCCAGGCTCTTCAGCTTTGCTGCTTTTGAGCATCTGTGCTCCACTTATGCTCTGTGACATCTCTCGAGGTGGTTTGCCTCGCCCAGGCTGGCAAGTGCCCGCTAGTACCTAGAGCTGGGCAGGAGAGGGCAGAGAGCACTTCCATCTGACAGCAGGTTGCAGATTGCCTCGGAAAGAGCCGTGTCCTTGGAATGTGCAGCAAATCCTCTTTCTTTGCAAACCGCGGTTAGTGTGCAGTGCAGGTCCACTCTCCCCTTGCCAAATGGAGTGGGAAAGCTTTTCGCTAAGATAGAGACGACTAGAGAGGCAGAAGCGCGGCTCCGGAGCTATCCGGAGGAAAGTGCCGCTTCCCGGCGTCTTTCGGCTTGAAGCGGCGCTCCGGAGCGCTGCGCTGCCGCTCTACTGAGCTGTGCGCGAATTAGCCGCTTCTTCGCCTCCGAGAGGCAGAGATCGCGGTTGCTTGGAAGAGGCGAAGAGCGAAGCCGCAAAGAAGCGGGCTTGTGTGCGAAGCCTTCCGACTGCTGGAGGACGGTGGCTGCCGCTCTCCTGCCTCTTGAATTCACTCTCGGCAAGCGAATGGAAAGCGTTCCAGGACAACTTGCCTGGGTTTTGACTTGGTCCTGATGCGTCCCACCTTGGCAAGTCTTGCTCGTCGCCAGAGGCTCCGAGATGCACAGAAGACGGTGGCAGCTGCTGAAAAGAAGGGCAGCGGTGAGTTTGTCGACAAGCAAGAACATAGGCAGCTGCCTGTGCTTGGGAAGGAGCAGCTGCCTGGTTTTGGCAATTGCCTTCACAGCGCCCAGAAGCCCGGTGCTCTGCTGCTTTGTTTTTCGCAGTCAGTCAATTGCACACTAGTGAAGCTGAGCCAGGCTCTTCAGCTTTGCTGCTTTTGAGCATCTGTGCTCCACTTATGCTCTGTGACATCTCTCGAGGTGGTTTGCCTCGGCCAGGCTGGCAAGTGCCCGCTAGTACCTAGAGCTGGGCAGGAGAGGGCAGAGAGCACTTCCATCTGACAGCAGGTTGCAGATTGCCTCGGAAAGAGCCGTGTCCTTGGAATGTGCAGCAAATCCTCTTTCTTTGCAAACCGCGGTTAGTGTGCAGTGCAGGTCCACTCTCCCCTTGCCAAATGGAGTGGGAAAGCTTTTCGCTAAGATAGAGACGACTAGAGAGGCAGAAGCGCGGCTCCGGAGCTATCCGGAGGAAAGTGCCGCTTCCCGGCGTCTTTCGGCTTGAAGCGGCGCTCCGGAGCGCTGCGCTGCCGCTCTACTGAGCTGTGCGCGAATTAGCCGCTTCTTCGCCTCCGAGAGGCAGAGATCGCGGTTGCTTGGAAGAGGCGAAGAGCGAAGCCGCAAAGAAGCGGGCTTGCGTGCGAAGCCTTCCGACTGCTGGAGGACGGTGGCTGCCGCTCTCCTGCCTCTTGAATTCACTCTCGGCAAGCGAATGGAAAGCGTTCCAGGACAACTTGCCTGGGTTTTGACTTGGTCCTGATGCGTCCCACCTTGGCAAGTCTTGCTCGTCGCCAGAGGCTCCGAGATGCACAGAAGACGGTGGCAGCTGCTGAAAAGAAGGGCAGCGGTGAGTTTGTCGACAAGCAAGAACATAGGCAGCTGCCTGTGCTTGGGAAGGAGCAGCTGCCTGGTTTTGGCAATTGCCTTCACAGCGCCCAGAAGCCCGGTGCTCTGCTGCTTTGTTTTTCGCAGTCAGTCAATTGCACACTAGTCAAGCTGAGCCAGGCTCTTCAGCTTTGCTGCTTTTGAGCATCTGTGCTCCACTTATGCTCTGTGACATCTCTCGAGGTGGTTTGCCTCGGCCAGGCTGGCAAGTGCCCGCTAGTACCTAGAGCTGGGCAGGAGAGGGCAGAGAGCACTTCCATCTGACAGCAGGTTGCAGATTGCCTCGGAAAGAGCCGTGTCCTTGGAATGTGCAGCAAATCCTCTTTCTTTGCAAACCGCGGTTAGTGTGCAGTGCAGGTCCACTCTCCCCTTGCCAAATGGAGTGGGAAAGCTTTTCGCTAAGATAGAGACGACTAGAGAGGCAGAAGCGCGGCTCCGGAGCTATCCGGAGGAAAGTGCCGCTTCCCGGCGTCTTTCGGCTTGAAGCGGCGCTCCGGAGCGCTGCGCTGCCGCTCTACTGAGCTGTGCGCGAATTAGCCGCTTCTTCGCCTCCGAGAGGCAGAGATCGCGGTTGCTTGGAAGAGGCGAAGAGCGAAGCCGCAAAGAAGCGGGCTTGCGTGCGAAGCCTTCCGACTGCTGGAGGACGGTGGCTGCCGCTCTCCTGCCTGTTGAATTCACTCTCGGCAAGCGAATGGAAAGCGTTCCAGGACAACTTGCCTGGGTTTTGACTTGGTCCTGATGCGTCCCACCTTGGCAAGTCTTGCTCGTCGCCAGAGGCTCCGAGATGCACAGAAGACGGTGGCAGCTGCTGAAAAGAAGGGCAGCGGTGAGTTTGTCGACAAGCAAGAACATAGGCAGCTGCCTGTGCTTGGGAAGGAGCAGCTGCCTGGTTTTGGCAATTGCCTTCACAGCGCCCAGAAGCCCGGTGCTCTGCTGCTTTGTTTTTCGCAGTCAGTCAATTGCACACTAGTGAAGCTGAGCCAGGCTCTTCAGCTTTGCTGCTTTTGAGCATCTGTGCTCCACTTATGCTCTGTGACATCTCTCGAGGTGGTTTGCCTCGGCCAGGCTGGCAAGTGCCCGCTAGTACCTAGAGCTGGGCAGGAGAGGGCAGAGAGCACTTCCATCTGACAGCAGGTTGCAGATTGCCTCGGAAAGAGCCGTGTCCTTGGAATGTGCAGCAAATCCTCTTTCTTTGCAAACCGCGGTTAGTGTGCAGTGCAGGTCCACTCTCCCCTTGCCAAATGGAGTGGGAAAGCTTTTCGCTAAGATAGAGACGACTAGAGAGGCAGAAGCGCGGCTCCGGAGCTATCCGGAGGAAAGTGCCGCTTCCCGGCGTCTTTCGGCTTGAAGCGGCGCTCCGGAGCGCTGCGCTGCCGCTCTACTGAGCTGTGCGCGAATTAGCCGCTTCTTCGCCTCCGAGAGGCAGAGATCGCGGTTGCTTGGAAGAGGCGAAGAGCGAAGCCGCAAAGAAGCGGGCTTGTGTGCGAAGCCTTCCGACTGCTGGAGGACGGTGGCTGCCGCTCTCCTGCCTCTTGAATTCACTCTCGGCAAGCGAATGGAAAGCGTTCCAGGACAACTTGCCTGGGTTTTGACTTGGTCCTGATGCCTCCCACCTTGGCAAGTCTTGCTCGTCGCCAGAGGCTCCGAGATGCACAGAAGACGGTGGCAGCTGCTGAAAAGAAGGGCAGCGGTGAGTTTGTCGACAAGCAAGAACATAGGCAGCTGCCTGTGCTTGGGAAGGAGCAGCTGCCTGGTTTTGGCAATTGCCTTCACAGCGCCCAGAAGCCCGGTGCTCTGCTGCTTTGTTTTCCGCAGTCAGTCAATTGCACACTAGTGAAGCTGAGCCAGGCTCTTCAGCTTTGCTGCTTTTGAGCATCTGTGCTCCACTTATGCTCTGTGACATCTCTCGAGGTGGTTTGCCTCGGCCAGGCTGGCAAGTGCCCGCTAGTAGCTAGAGCTGGGCAGGAGAGGGCAGAGAGCACTTCCATCTGACAGCAGGTTGCAGATTGCCTCGGAAAGAGCCGTGTCCTTGGAATGTGCAGCAAATCCTCTTTCTTTGCAAACCGCGGTTAGTGTGCAGTGCAGGTCCACTCTCCCCTTGCCAAATGGAGTGGGAAAGCTTTTCGCTAAGATAGAGACGACTAGAGAGGCAGAAGCGCGGCTCCGGAGCTATCCGGAGGAAAGTGCCGCTTCCCGGCGTCTTTCGGCTTGAAGCGGCGCTCCGGAGCGCTGCGCTGCCGCTCTACTGAGCTGTGCGCGAATTAGCCGCTTCTTCGCCTCCGAGAGGCAGAGATCGCGGTTGCTTGGAAGAGGCGAAGAGCGAAGCCGCAAAGAAGCGGGCTTGCGTGCGAAGCCTTCCGACTGCTGGAGGACGGTGGCTGCCGCTCTCCTGCCTCTTGAATTCACTCTCGGCAAGCGAATGGAAAGCGTTCCAGGACAACTTGCCTGGGTTTTGACTTGGTCCTGATGCGTCCCACCTTGGCAAGTCTTGCTCGTCGCCAGAGGCTCCGAGATGCACAGAAGACGGTGGCAGCTGCTGAAAAGAAGGGCAGCGGTGAGTTTGTCGACAAGCAAGAACATAGGCAGCTGCCTGTGCTTGGGAAGGAGCAGCTGCCTGGTTTTGGCAATTGCCTTCACAGCGCCCAGAAGCCCGGTGCTCTGCTGCTTTGTTTTTCGCAGTCAGTCAATTGCACACTAGTGAAGCTGAGCCAGGCTCTTCAGCTTTGCTGCTTTTGAGCATCTGTGCTCCACTTATGCTCTGTGACATCTCTCGAGGTGGTTTGCCTCGGCCAGGCTGGCAAGTGCCCGCTAGTACCTAGAGCTGGGCAGGAGAGGGCAGAGAGCACTTCCATCTGACAGCAGGTTGCAGATTGCCTCGGAAAGAGCCGTGTCCTTGGAATGTGCAGCAAATCCTCTTTCTTTGCAAACCGCGGTTAGTGTGCAGTGCAGGTCCACTCTCCCCTTGCCAAATGGAGTGGGAAAGCTTTTCGCTAAGATAGAGACGACTAGAGAGGCAGAAGCGCGGCTCCGGAGCTATCCGGAGGAAAGTGCCACTTCCCGGCGTCTTTCGACTTGAAGCGGCGCTCCGGAGCGCTGCGCTGCCGCTCTACTGAGCTGTGCGCGAATTAGCCGCTTCTTCGCCTCCGAGAGGCAGAGATCGCGGTTGCTTGGAAGAGGCGAAGAGCGAAGCCGCAAAGAAGCGGGCTTGTGTGCGAAGCCTTCCGACTGCTGGAGGACGGTGGCTGCCGCTCTCCTGCCTCTTGAATTCACTCTCGGCAAGCGAATGGAAAGCGTTCCAGGACAACTTGCCTGGGTTTTGACTTGGTCCTGATGCGTCCCACCTTGGCAAGTCTTGCTCGTCGCCAGAGGCTCCGAGATGCACAGAAGACGGTGGCAGCTGCTGAAAAGAAGGGCAGCGGTGAGTTTGTCGACAAGCAAGAACATAGGCAGCTGCCTGTGCTTGGGAAGGAGCAGCTGCCTGGTTTTGGCAATTGCCTTCACAGCGCCCAGAAGCCCAGTGCTCTGCTGCTTTGTTTTTCGCAGTCAGTCAATTGCACACTAGTGAAGCTGAGCCAGGCTCTTCAGCTTTGCTGCTTTTGAGCATCTGTGCTCCACTTATGCTCTGTGACATCTCTCGAGGTGGTTTGCCTCGCCCAGGCTGGCAAGTGCCCGCTAGTACCTAGAGCTGGGCAGGAGAGGGCAGAGAGCACTTCCATCTGACAGCAGGTTGCAGATTGCCTCGGAAAGAGCCGTGTCCTTGGAATGTGCAGCAAATCCTCTTTCTTTGCAAACCGCGGTTAGTGTGCAGTGCAGGTCCACTCTCCCCTTGCCAAATGGAGTGGGAAAGCTTTTTGCTAAGATAGAGACGACTAGAGAGGCAGAAGCGCGGCTCCGGAGCTATCCGGAGGAAAGTGCCGCTTCCCGGCGTCTTTCGGCTTGAAGCGGCGCTCCGGAGCGCTGCGCTGCCGCTCTACTGAGCTGTGCGCGAATTAGCCGCTTCTTCGCCTCCGAGAGGCAGAGATCGCGGTTGCTTGGAAGAGGCGAAGAGCGAAGCCGCAAAGAAGCGGGCTTGCGTGCGAAGCCTTCCGACTGCTGGAGGACGGTGGCTGCCGCTCTCCTGCCTCTTGAATTCACTCTCGGCAAGCGAATGGAAAGCGTTCCAGGACAACTTGCCTGGGTTTTGACTTGGTCCTGATGCGTCCCACCTTGGCAAGTCTTGCTCGTCGCCAGAGGCTCCGAGATGCACAGAAGACGGTGGCAGCTGCTGAAAAGAAGGGCAGCGGTGAGTTTGTCGACAAGCAAGAACATAGGCAGCTGCCTGTGCTTGGGAAGGAGCAGCTGCCTGGTTTTGGCAATTGCCTTCACAGCGCCCAGAAGCCCGGTGCTCTGCTGCTTTGTTTTTCGCAGTCAGTCAATTGCACACTAGTCAAGCTGAGCCAGGCTCTTCAGCTTTGCTGCTTTTGAGCATCTGTGCTCCACTTATGCTCTGTGACATCTCTCGAGGTGGTTTGCCTCGGCCAGGCTGGCAAGTGCCCGCTAGTACCTAGAGCTGGGCAGGAGAGGGCAGAGAGCACTTCCATCTGACAGCAGGTTGCAGATTGCCTCGGAAAGAGCCGTGTCCTTGGAATGTGCAGCAAATCCTCTTTCTTTGCAAACCGCGGTTAGTGTGCAGTGCAGGTCCACTCTCCCCTTGCCAAATGGAGTGGGAAAGCTTTTCGCTAAGATAGAGACGACTAGAGAGGCAGAAGCGCGGCTCCGGAGCTATCCGGAGGAAAGTGCCACTTCCCGGCGTCTTTCGACTTGAAGCGGCGCTCCGGAGCGCTGCGCTGCCGCTCTACTGAGCTGTGCGCGAATTAGCCGCTTCTTCGCCTCCGAGAGGCAGAGATCGCGGTTGCTTGGAAGAGGCGAAGAGCGAAGCCGCAAAGAAGCGGGCTTGTGTGCGAAGCCTTCCGACTGCTGGAGGACGGTGGCTGCCGCTCTCCTGCCTCTTGAATTCACTCTCGGCAAGCGAATGGAAAGCGTTCCAGGACAACTTGCCTGGGTTTTGACTTGGTCCTGATGCCTCCCACCTTGGCAAGTCTTGCTCGTCGCCAGAGGCTCCGAGATGCACAGAAGACGGTGGCAGCTGCTGAAAAGAAGGGCAGCGGTGAGTTTGTCGACAAGCAAGAACATAGGCAGCTGCCTGTGCTTGGGAAGGAGCAGCTGCCTGGTTTTGGCAATTGCCTTCACAGCGCCCAGAAGCCCGGTGCTCTGCTGCTTTGTTTTTCGCAGTCAGTCAATTGCACACTAGTGAAGCTGAGCCAGGCTCTTCAGCTTTGCTGCTTTTGAGCATCTGTGCTCCACTTATGCTCTGTGACATCTCTCGAGGTGGTTTGCCTCGCCCAGGCTGGCAAGTGCCCGCTAGTACCTAGAGCTGGGCAGGAGAGGGCAGAGAGCACTTCCATCTGACAGCAGGTTGCAGATTGCCTCGGAAAGAGCCGTGTCCTTGGAATGTGCAGCAAATCCTCTTTCTTTGCAAACCGCGGTTAGTGTGCAGTGCAGGTCCACTCTCCCCTTGCCAAATGGAGTGGGAAAGCTTTTCGCTAAGATAGAGACGACTAGAGAGGCAGAAGCGCGGCTCCGGAGCTATCCGGAGGAAAGTGCCGCTTCCCGGCGTCTTTCGGCTTGAAGCGGCGCTCCGGAGCGCTGCGCTGCCGCTCTACTGAGCTGTGCGCGAATTAGCCGCTTCTTCGCCTCCGAGAGGCAGAGATCGCGGTTGCTTGGAAGAGGCGAAGAGCGAAGCCGCAAAGAAGCGGGCTTGTGTGCGAAGCCTTCCGACTGCTGGAGGACGGTGGCTGCCGCTCTCCTGCCTCTTGAATTCACTCTCGGCAAGCGAATGGAAAGCGTTCCAGGACAACTTGCCTGGGTTTTGACTTGGTCCTGATGCGTCCCACCTTGGCAAGTCTTGCTCGTCGCCAGAGGCTCCGAGATGCACAGAAGACGGTGGCAGCTGCTGAAAAGAAGGGCAGCGGTGAGTTTGTCGACAAGCAAGAACATAGGCAGCTGCCTGTGCTTGGGAAGGAGCAGCTGCCTGGTTTTGGCAATTGCCTTCACAGCGCCCAGAAGCCCGGTGCTCTGCTGCTTTGTTTTTCGCAGTCAGTCAATTGCACACTAGTGAAGCTGAGCCAGGCTCTTCAGCTTTGCTGCTTTTGAGCATCTGTGCTCCACTTATGCTCTGTGACATCTCTCGAGGTGGTTTGCCTCGGCCAGGCTGGCAAGTGCCCGCTAGTACCTAGAGCTGGGCAGGAGAGGGCAGAGAGCACTTCCATCTGACAGCAGGTTGCAGATTGCCTCGGAAAGAGCCGTGTCCTTGGAATGTGCAGCAAATCCTCTTTCTTTGCAAACCGCGGTTAGTGTGCAGTGCAGGTCCACTCTCCCCTTGCCAAATGGAGTGGGAAAGCTTTTCGCTAAGATAGAGACGACTAGAGAGGCAGAAGCGCGGCTCCGGAGCTATCCGGAGGAAAGTGCCGCTTCCCGGCGTCTTTCGGCTTGAAGCGGCGCTCCGGAGCGCTGCGCTGCCGCTCTACTGAGCTGTGCGCGAATTAGCCGCTTCTTCGCCTCCGAGAGGCAGAGATCGCGGTTGCTTGGAAGAGGCGAAGAGCGAAGCCGCAAAGAAGCGGGCTTGCGTGCGAAGCCTTCCGACTGCTGGAGGACGGTGGCTGCCGCTCTCCTGCCTCTTGAATTCACTCTCGGCAAGCGAATGGAAAGCGTTCCAGGACAACTTGCCTGGGTTTTGACTTGGTCCTGATGCGTCCCACCTTGGCAAGTCTTGCTCGTCGCCAGAGGCTCCGAGATGCACAGAAGACGGTGGCAGCTGCTGAAAAGAAGGGCAGCGGTGAGTTTGTCGACAAGCAAGAACATAGGCAGCTGCCTGTGCTTGGGAAGGAGCAGCTGCCTGGTTTTGGCAATTGCCTTCACAGCGCCCAGAAGCCCGGTGCTCTGCTGCTTTGTTTTTCGCAGTCAGTCAATTGCACACTAGTCAAGCTGAGCCAGGCTCTTCAGCTTTGCTGCTTTTGAGCATCTGTGCTCCACTTATGCTCTGTGACATCTCTCGAGGTGGTTTGCCTCGGCCAGGCTGGCAAGTGCCCGCTAGTACCTAGAGCTGGGCAGGAGAGGGCAGAGAGCACTTCCATCTGACAGCAGGTTGCAGATTGCCTCGGAAAGAGCCGTGTCCTTGGAATGTGCAGCAAATCCTCTTTCTTTGCAAACCGCGGTTAGTGTGCAGTGCAGGTCCACTCTCCCCTTGCCAAATGGAGTGGGAAAGCTTTTCGCTAAGATAGAGACGACTAGAGAGGCAGAAGCGCGGCTCCGGAGCTATCCGGAGGAAAGTGCCGCTTCCCGGCGTCTTTCGGCTTGAAGCGGCGCTCCGGAGCGCTGCGCTGCCGCTCTACTGAGCTGTGCGCGAATTAGCCGCTTCTTCGCCTCCGAGAGGCAGAGATCGCGGTTGCTTGGAAGAGGCGAAGAACGAAGCCGCAAAGAAGCGGGCTTGCGTGCGAAGCCTTCCGACTGCTGGAGGACGGTGGCTGCCGCTCTCCTGCCTCTTGAATTCACTCTCGGCAAGCGAATGGAAAGCGTTCCAGGAAAACTTGCCTGGGTTTTTACTGGGTCCTGATGCGTCCCACCTTGGCAAGTCTTGCTCGTCGCCAGAGGCTCCGAGATGCACAGAAAGACGGTGGCAGCTGCTGAAAAGAAGGGCAGCGGTGAGTTTGTCGACAAGCAAGAACATAGGCAGCTGCCTGTGCTTGGGAAGGAGCAGCTGCCTGGTTTTGGCAATTGCCTTCACAGCACCCAGAAGCCCGGTGCTCTGCTGCTTTGTTTTTCGCAGTCAGTCAATTGCACACTAGTGAAGCTGAGCCAGGCTCTTCAGCTTTGCTGCTTTTGAGCATCTGTGCTCCACTTATGCTCTGTGACATCTCTCGAGGTGGTTTGCCTCGGCCAGGCTGGCAAGTGCCCGCTAGTACCTAGAGCTGGGCAGGAGAGGGCAGAGAGCACTTCCATCTGACAGCAGGTTGCAGATTGCCTCGGAAAGAGCCGTGTCCTTGGAATGTGCAGCAAATCCTCTTTCTTTGCAAACCGCGGTTAGTGTGCAGTGCAGGTCCACTCTCCCCTTGCCAAATGGAGTGGGAAAGCTTTTCGCTAAGATAGAGACGACTAGAGAGGCAGAAGCGCGGCTCCGGAGCTATCCGGAGGAAAGTGCCACTTCCCGGCGTCTTTCGGCTTGAAGCGGCGCTCCGGAGCGCTGCGCTGCCGCTCTACTGAGCTGTGCGCGAATTAGCCGCTTCTTCGCCTCCGAGAGGCAGAGATCGCGGTTGCTTGGAAGAGGCGAAGAGCGAAGCCGCAAAGAAGCGGGCTTGTGTGCGAAGCCTTCCGACTGCTGGAGGACGGTGGCTGCCGCTCTCCTGCCTCTTGAATTCACTCTCGGCAAGCGAATGGAAAGCGTTCCAGGAAAACTTGCCTGGGTTTTGACTTGGTCCTGATGCGTCCCACCTTGGCAAGTCTTGCTCGTCGCCAGAGGCTCCGAGATGCACAGAAGACGGTGGCAGCTGCTGAAAAGAAGGGCAGCGGTGAGTTTGTCGACAAGCAAGAACATAGGCAGCTGCCTGTGCTTGGGAAGGAGCAGCTGCCTGGTTTTGGCAATTGCCTTCACAGCGCCCAGAAGCCCGGTGCTCTGCTGCTTTGTTTTTCGCAGTCAGTCAATTGCACACTAGTGAAGCTGAGCCAGGCTCTTCAGCTTTGCTGCTTTTGAGCATCTGTGCTCCACTTATGCTCTGTGACATCTCTCGAGGTGGTTTGCCTCGGCCAGGCTGGCAAGTGCCCGCTAGTACCTAGAGCTGGGCAGGAGAGGGCAGAGAGCACTTCCATCTGACAGCAGGTTGCAGATTGCCTCGGAAAGAGCCGTGTCCTTGGAATGTGCAGCAAATCCTCTTTCTTTGCAAACCGCGGTTAGTGTGCAGTGCAGGTACACTCTCCCCTTGCCAAATGGAGTGGGAAAGCTTTTCGCTAAGATAGAGACGACTAGAGAGGCAGAAGCGCGGCTCCGGAGCTATCCGGAGGAAAGTGCCGCTTCCCGGCGTCTTTCGGCTTGAAGCGGCGCTCCGGAGCGCTGCGCTGCCGCTCTACTGAGCTGTGCGCGAATTAGCCGCTTCTTCGCCTCCGAGAGGCAGAGATCGCGGTTGCTTGGAAGAGGCGAAGAGCGAAGCCGCAAAGAAGCGGGCTTGTGTGCGAAGCCTTCCGACTGCTGGAGGAAGGTGGCTGCCGCTCTCCTGCCTCTTGAATTCACTCTCGGCAAGCGAATGGAAAGCGTTCCAGGACAACTTGCCTGGGTTTTGACTTGGTCCTGATGCGTCCCACCTTGGCAAGTCTTGCTCGTCGCCAGAGGCTGCGAGATGCACAGAAGACGGTGGCAGCTGCTGAAAAGAAGGGCAGCGGTGAGTTTGTCGACAAGCAAGAACATAGGCAGCTGCCTGTGCTTGGGAAGGAGCAGCTGCCTGGTTTTGGCAATTGCCTTCACAGCGCCCAGAAGCCCGGTGCTCTGCTGCTTTGTTTTTCGCAGTCAGTCAATTGCACACTAGTCAAGCTGAGCCAGGCTCTTCAGCTTTGCTGCTTTTGAGCATCTGTGCTCCACTTATGCTCTGTGACATCTCTCGAGGTTGTTTGCCTCGGCCAGGCTGGCAAGTGCCCGCTAGTACCTAGAGCTGGGCAGGAGAGGGCAGAGAGCACTTCCATCTGACAGCAGGTTGCAGATTGCCTCGGAAAGAGCCGTGTCCTTGGAATGTGCAGCAAATCCTCTTTCTTTGCAAACCGCGGTTAGTGTGCAGTGCAGGTCCACTCTCCCCTTGCCAAATGGAGTGGGAAAGCTTTTCGCTAAGATAGAGACGACTAGAGAGGCAGAAGCGCGGCTCCGGAGCTATCCGGAGGAAAGTGCCGCTTCCCGGCGTCTTTCGGCTTGAAGCGGCGCTCCGGAGCGCTGCGCTGCCGCTCTACTGAGCTGTGCGCGAATTAGCCGCTTCTTCGCCTCCGAGAGGCAGAGATCGCGGTTGCTTGGAAGAGGCGAAGAGCGAAGCCGCAAAGAAGCGGGCTTGCGTGCGAAGCCTTCCGACTGCTGGAGGACGGTGGCTGCCGCTCTCCTGCCTCTTGAATTCACTCTCGGCAAGCGAATGGAAAGCGTTCCAGGACAACTTGCCTGGGTTTTGACTTGGTCCTGATGCGTCCCACCTTGGCAAGTCTTGCTCGTCGCCAGAGGCTCCGAGATGCACAGAAGACGGTGGCAGCTGCTGAAAAGAAGGGCAGCGGTGAGTTTGTCGACAAGCAAGAACATAGGCAGCTGCCTGTGCTTGGGAAGGAGCAGCTGCCTGGTTTTGGCAATTGCCTTCACAGCGCCCAGAAGCCCGGTGCTCTGCTGCTTTGTTTTTCGCAGTCAGTCAATTGCACACTAGTCAAGCTGAGCCAGGCTCTTCAGCTTTGCTGCTTTTGAGCATCTGTGCTCCACTTATGCTCTGTGACATCTCTCGAGGTGGTTTGCCTCGGCCAGGCTGGCAAGTGCCCGCTAGTACCTAGAGCTGGGCAGGAGAGGGCAGAGAGCACTTCCATCTGACAGCAGGTTGCAGATTGCCTCGGAAAGAGCCGTGTCCTTGGAATGTGCAGCAAATCCTCTTTCTTTGCAAACCGCGGTTAGTGTGCAGTGCAGGTCCACTCTCCCCTTGCCAAATGGAGTGGGAAAGCTTTTCGCTAAGATAGAGACGACTAGAGAGGCAGAAGCGCGGCTCCGGAGCTATCCGGAGGAAAGTGCCGCTTCCCGGCGTCTTTCGGCTTGAAGCGGCGCTCCGGAGCGCTGCGCTGCCGCTCTACTGAGCTGTGCGCGAATTAGCCGCTTCTTCGCCTCCGAGAGGCAGAGATCGCGGTTGCTTGGAAGAGGCGAAGAACGAAGCCGCAAAGAAGCGGGCTTGCGTGCGAAGCCTTCCGACTGCTGGAGGACGGTGGCTGCCGCTCTCCTGCCTCTTGAATTCACTCTCGGCAAGCGAATGGAAAGCGTTCCAGGACAACTTGCCTGGGTTTTTACTGGGTCCTGATGCGTCCCACCTTGGCAAGTCTTGCTCGTCGCCAGAGGCTCCGAGATGCACAGAAAGACGGTGGCAGCTGCTGAAAAGAAGGGCAGCGGTGAGTTTGTCGACAAGCAAGAACATAGGCAGCTGCCTGTGCTTGGGAAGGAGCAGCTGCCTGGTTTTGGCAATTGCCTTCACAGCGCCCAGAAGCCCGGTGCTCTGCTGCTTTGTTTTTCGCAGTCAGTCAATTGCACACTAGTGAAGCTGAGCCAGGCTCTTCAGCTTTGCTGCTTTTGAGCATCTGTGCTCCACTTATGCTCTGTGACATCTCTCGAGGTGGTTTGCCTCGGCCAGGCTGGCAAGTGCCCGCTAGTACCTAGAGCTGGGCAGGAGAGGGCAGAGAGCACTTCCATCTGACAGCAGGTTGCAGATTGCCTCGGAAAGAGCCGTGTCCTTGGAATGTGCAGCAAATCCTCTTTCTTTGCAAACCGCGGTTAGTGTGCAGTGCAGGTCCACTCTCCCCTTGCCAAATGGAGTGGGAAAGCTTTTCGCTAAGATAGAGACGACTAGAGAGGCAGAAGCGCGGCTCCGGAGCTATCCGGAGGAAAGTGCCACTTCCCGGCGTCTTTCGGCTTGAAGCGGCGCTCCGGAGCGCTGCGCTGCCGCTCTACTGAGCTGTGCGCGAATTAGCCGCTTCTTCGCCTCCGAGAGGCAGAGATCGCGGTTGCTTGGAAGAGGCGAAGAGCGAAGCCGCAAAGAAGCGGGCTTGTGTGCGAAGCCTTCCGACTGCTGGAGGACGGTGGCTGCCGCTCTCCTGCCTCTTGAATTCACTCTCGGCAAGCGAATGGAAAGCGTTCCAGGAAAACTTGCCTGGGTTTTGACTTGGTCCTGATGCGTCCCACCTTGGCAAGTCTTGCTCGTCGCCAGAGGCTCCGAGATGCACAGAAGACGGTGGCAGCTGCTGAAAAGAAGGGCAGCGGTGAGTTTGTCGACAAGCAAGAACATAGGCAGCTGCCTGTGCTTGGGAAGGAGCAGCTGCCTGGTTTTGGCAATTGCCTTCACAGCGCCCAGAAGCCCGGTGCTCTGCTGCTTTGTTTTTCGCAGTCAGTCAATTGCACACTAGTGAAGCTGAGCCAGGCTCTTCAGCTTTGCTGCTTTTGAGCATCTGTGCTCCACTTATGCTCTGTGACATCTCTCGAGGTGGTTTGCCTCGGCCAGGCTGGCAAGTGCCCGCTAGTACCTAGAGCTGGGCAGGAGAGGGCAGAGAGCACTTCCATCTGACAGCAGGTTGCAGATTGCCTCGGAAAGAGCCGTGTCCTTGGAATGTGCAGCAAATCCTCTTTCTTTGCAAACCGCGGTTAGTGTGCAGTGCAGGTCCACTCTCCCCTTGCCAAATGGAGTGGGAAAGCTTTTCGCTAAGATAGAGACGACTAGAGAGGCAGAAGCGCGGCTCCGGAGCTATCCGGAGGAAAGTGCCGCTTCCCGGCGTCTTTCGGCTTGAAGCGGCGCTCCGGAGCGCTGCGCTGCCGCTCTACTGAGCTGTGCGCGAATTAGCCGCTTCTTCGCCTCCGAGAGGCAGAGATCGCGGTTGCTTGGAAGAGGCGAAGAGCGAAGCCGCAAAGAAGCGGGCTTGTGTGCGAAGCCTTCCGACTGCTGGAGGACGGTGGCTGCCGCTCTCCTGCCTCTTGAATTCACTCTCGGCAAGCGAATGGAAAGCGTTCCAGGACAACTTGCCTGGGTTTTGACTTGGTCCTGATGCGTCCCACCTTGGCAAGTCTTGCTCGTCGCCAGAGGCTCCGAGATGCACAGAAGACGGTGGCAGCTGCTGAAAAGAAGGGCAGCGGTGAGTTTGTCGACAAGCAAGAACATAGGCAGCTGCCTGTGCTTGGGAAGGAGCAGCTGCCTGGTTTTGGCAATTGCCTTCACAGCGCCCAGAAGCCCGGTGCTCTGCTGCTTTGTTTTTCGCAGTCAGTCAATTGCACACTAGTGAAGCTGAGCCAGGCTCTTCAGCTTTGCTGCTTTTGAGCATCTGTGCTCCACTTATGCTCTGTGACATCTCTGGAGGTTGTTTGCCTCGGCCAGGCTGGCAAGTGCCCGCTAGTACCTAGAGCTGGGCAGGAGAGGGCAGAGAGCACTTCCATCTGACAGCAGGTTGCAGATTGCCTCGGAAAGAGCCGTGTCCTTGGAATGTGCAGCAAATCCTCTTTCTTTGCAAACCGCGGTTAGTGTGCAGTGCAGGTCCACTCTCCCCTTGCCAAATGGAGTGGGAAAGCTTTTCGCTAAGATAGAGACGACTAGAGAGGCAGAAGCGCGGCTCCGGAGCTATCCGGAGGAAAGTGCCGCTTCCCGGCGTCTTTCGGCTTGAAGCGGCGCTCCGGAGCGCTGCGCTGCCGCTCTACTGAGCTGTGCGCGAATTAGCCGCTTCTTCGCCTCCGAGAGGCAGAGATCGCGGTTGCTTGGAAGAGGCGAAGAACGAAGCCGCAAAGAAGCGGGCTTGCGTGCGAAGCCTTCCGACTGCTGGAGGACGGTGGCTGCCGCTCTCCTGCCTCTTGAATTCACTCTCGGCAAGCGAATGGAAAGCGTTCCAGGAAAACTTGCCTGGGTTTTTACTGGGTCCTGATGCGTCCCACCTTGGCAAGTCTTGCTCGTCGCCAGAGGCTCCGAGATGCACAGAAAGACGGTGGCAGCTGCTGAAAAGAAGGGCAGCGGTGAGTTTGTCGACAAGCAAGAACATAGGCAGCTGCCTGTGCTTGGGAAGGAGCAGCTGCCTGGTTTTGGCAATTGCCTTCACAGCGCCCAGAAGCCCGGTGCTCTGCTGCTTTGTTTTTCGCAGTCAGTCAATTGCACACTAGTGAAGCTGAGCCAGGCTCTTCAGCTTTGCTGCTTTTGAGCATCTGTGCTCCACTTATGCTCTGTGACATCTCTCGAGGTGGTTTGCCTCGGCCAGGCTGGCAAGTGCCCGCTAGTACCTAGAGCTGGGCAGGAGAGGGCAGAGAGCACTTCCATCTGACAGCAGGTTGCAGATTGCCTCGGAAAGAGCCGTGTCCTTGGAATGTGCAGCAAATCCTCTTTCTTTGCAAACCGCGGTTAGTGTGCAGTGCAGGTCCACTCTCCCCTTGCCAAATGGAGTGGGAAAGCTTTTCGCTAAGATAGAGACGACTAGAGAGGCAGAAGCGCGGCTCCGGAGCTATCCGGAGGAAAGTGCCACTTCCCGGCGTCTTTCGGCTTGAAGCGGCGCTCCGGAGCGCTGCGCTGCCGCTCTACTGAGCTGTGCGCGAATTAGCCGCTTCTTCGCCTCCGAGAGGCAGAGATCGCGGTTGCTTGGAAGAGGCGAAGAGCGAAGCCGCAAAGAAGCGGGCTTGTGTGCGAAGCCTTCCGACTGCTGGAGGACGGTGGCTGCCGCTCTCCTGCCTCTTGAATTCACTCTCGGCAAGCGAATGGAAAGCGTTCCAGGACAACTTGCCTGGGTTTTGACTTGGTCCTGATGCGTCCCACCTTGGCAAGTCTTGCTCGTCGCCAGAGGCTCCGAGATGCACAGAAGACGGTGGCAGCTGCTGAAAAGAAGGGCAGCGGTGAGTTTGTCGACAAGCAAGAACATAGGCAGCTGCCTGTGCTTGGGAAGGAGCAGCTGCCTGGTTTTGGCAATTGCCTTCACAGCGCCCAGAAGCCCGGTGCTCTGCTGCTTTGTTTTTCGCAGTCAGTCAATTGCACACTAGTGAAGCTGAGCCAGGCTCTTCAGCTTTGCTGCTTTTGAGCATCTGTGCTCCACTTATGCTCTGTGACATCTCTCGAGGTGGTTTGCCTCGGCCAGGCTGGCAAGTGCCCGCTAGTACCTAGAGCTGGGCAGGAGAGGGCAGAGAGCACTTCCATCTGACAGCAGGTTGCAGATTGCCTCGGAAAGAGCCGTGTCCTTGGAATGTGCAGCAAATCCTCTTTCTTTGCAAACCGCGGTTAGTGTGCAGTGCAGGTCCACTCTCCCCTTGCCAAATGGAGTGGGAAAGCTTTTCGCTAAGATAGAGACGACTAGAGAGGCAGAAGCGCGGCTCCGGAGCTATCCGGAGGAAAGTGCCGCTTCCCGGCGTCTTTCGGCTTGAAGCGGCGCTCCGGAGCGCTGCGCTGCCGCTCTACTGAGCTGTGCGCGAATTAGCCGCTTCTTCGCCTCCGAGAGGCAGAGATCGCGGTTGCTTGGAAGAGGCGAAGAGCGAAGCCGCAAAGAAGCGGGCTTGTGTGCGAAGCCTTCCGACTGCTGGAGGACGGTGGCTGCCGCTCTCCTGCCTCTTGAATTCACTCTCGGCAAGCGAATGGAAAGCGTTCCAGGACAACTTGCCTGGGTTTTGACTTGGTCCTGATGCGTCCCACCTTGGCAAGTCTTGCTCGTCGCCAGAGGCTCCGAGATGCACAGAAGACGGTGGCAGCTGCTGAAAAGAAGGGCAGCGGTGAGTTTGTCGACAAGCAAGAACATAGGCAGCTGCCTGTGCTTGGGAAGGAGCAGCTGCCTGGTTTTGGCAATTGCCTTCACAGCGCCCAGAAGCCCGGTGCTCTGCTGCTTTGTTTTTCGCAGTCAGTCAATTGCACACTAGTCAAGCTGAGCCAGGCTCTTCAGCTTTGCTGCTTTTGAGCATCTGTGCTCCACTTATGCTCTGTGACATCTCTCGAGGTTGTTTGCCTCGGCCAGGCTGGAAAGTGCCCGCTAGTACCTAGAGCTGGGCAGGAGAGGGCAGAGAGCACTTCCATCTGACAGCAGGTTGCAGATTGCCTCGGAAAGAGCCGTGTCCTTGGAATGTGCAGCAAATCCTCTTTCTTTGCAAACCGCGGTTAGTGTGCAGTGCAGGTCCACTCTCCCCTTGCCAAATGGAGTGGGAAAGCTTTTCGCTAAGATAGAGACGACTAGAGAGGCAGAAGCGCGGCTCCGGAGCTATCCGGAGGAAAGTGCCGCTTCCCGGCGTCTTTCGGCTTGAAGCGGCGCTCCGGAGCGCTGCGCTGCCGCTCTACTGAGCTGTGCGCGAATTAGCCGCTTCTTCGCCTCCGAGAAGCAGAGATCGCGGTTGCTTGGAAGAGGCGAAGAACGAAGCCGCAAAGAAGCGGGCTTGCGTGCGAAGCCTTCCGACTGCTGGAGGACGGTGGCTGCCGCTCTCCTGCCTCTTGAATTCACTCTCGGCAAGCGAATGGAAAGCGTTCCAGGAAAACTTGCCTGGGTTTTGACTTGGTCCTGATGCGTCCCACCTTGGCAAGTCTTGCTCGTCGCCAGAGGCTCCGAGATGCACAGAAGACGGTGGCAGCTGCTGAAAAGAAGGGCAGCGGTGAGTTTGTCGACAAGCAAGAACATAGGCAGCTGCCTGTGCTTGGGAAGGAGCAGCTGCCTGGTTTTGGCAATTGCCTTCACAGCGCCCAGAAGCCCGGTGCTCTGCTGCTTTGTTTTTCGCAGTCAGTCAATTGCACACTAGTCAAGCTGAGCCAGGCTCTTCAGCTTTGCTGCTTTTGAGCATCTGTGCTCCACTTATGCTCTGTGACATCTCTCGAGGTGGTTTGCCTCGGCCAGGCTGGCAAGTGCCCGCTAGTACCTAGAGCTGGGCAGGAGAGGGCAGAGAGCACTTCCATCTGACAGCAGGTTGCAGATTGCCTCGGAAAGAGCCGTGTCCTTGGAATGTGCAGCAAATCCTCTTTCTTTGCAAACCGCGGTTAGTGTGCAGTGCAGGTCCACTCTCCCCTTGCCAAATGGAGTGGGAAAGCTTTTCGCTAAGATAGAGACGACTAGAGAGGCAGAAGCGCGGCTCCGGAGCTATCCGGAGGAAAGTGCCGCTTCCCGGCGTCTTTCGGCTTGAAGCGGCGCTCCGGAGCGCTGCGCTGCCGCTCTACTGAGCTGTGCGCGAATTAGCCGCTTCTTCGCCTCCGAGAGGCAGAGATCGCGGTTGCTTGGAAGAGGCGAAGAGCGAAGCCGCAAAGAAGCGGGCTTGCGTGCGAAGCCTTCCGACTGCTGGAGGACGGTGGCTGCCGCTCTCCTGCCTCTTGAATTCACTCTCGGCAAGCGAATGGAAAGCGTTCCAGGACAACTTGCCTGGGTTTTGACTTGGTCCTGATGCGTCCCACCTTGGCAAGTCTTGCTCGTCGCCAGAGGCTGCGAGATGCACAGAAGACGGTGGCAGCTGCTGAAAAGAAGGGCAGCGGTGAGTTTGTCGACAAGCAAGAACATAGGCAGCTGCCTGTGCTTGGGAAGGAGCAGCTGCCTGGTTTTGGCAATTGCCTTCACAGCGCCCAGAAGCCCGGTGCTCTGCTGCTTTGTTTTTCGCAGTCAGTCAATTGCACACTAGTGAAGCTGAGCCAGGCTCTTCAGCTTTGCTGCTTTTGAGCATCTGTGCTCCACTTATGCTCTGTGACATCTCTCGAGGTGGTTTGCCTCGCCCAGGCTGGCAAGTGCCCGCTAGTACCTAGAGCTGGGCAGGAGAGGGCAGAGAGCACTTCCATCTGACAGCAGGTTGCAGATTGCCTCGGAAAGAGCCGTGTCCTTGGAATGTGCAGCAAATCCTCTTTCTTTGCAAACCGCGGTTAGTGTGCAGTGCAGGTCCACTCTCCCCTTGCCAAATGGAGTGGGAAAGCTTTTCGCTAAGATAGAGACGACTAGAGAGGCAGAAGCGCGGCTCCGGAGCTATCCGGAGGAAAGTGCCACTTCCCGGCGTCTTTCGACTTGAAGCGGCGCTCCGGAGCGCTGCGCTGCCGCTCTACTGAGCTGTGCGCGAATTAGCCGCTTCTTCGCCTCCGAGAGGCAGAGATCGCGGTTGCTTGGAAGAGGCGAAGAGCGAAGCCGCAAAGAAGCGGGCTTGCGTGCGAAGCCTTCCGACTGCTGGAGGACGGTGGCTGCCGCTCTCCTGCCTCTTGAATTCACTCTCGGCAAGCGAATGGAAAACGTTCCAGGACAACTTGCCTGGGTTTTGACTTGGTCCTGATGCGTCCCACCTTGGCAAGTCTTGCTCGTCGCCAGAGGCTCCGAGATGCACAGAAGACGGTGGCAGCTGCTGAAAAGAAGGGCAGCGGTGAGTTTGTCGACAAGCAAGAACATAGGCAGCTGCCTGTGCTTGGGAAGGAGCAGCTGCCTG
This sequence comes from Anomalospiza imberbis, assembly GCF_031753505.1. Lineage (NCBI taxonomy): Eukaryota > Metazoa > Chordata > Aves > Passeriformes > Viduidae > Anomalospiza > Anomalospiza imberbis. Next base: position 29,125 of record NW_027100240.1, read on the forward strand.
GTTTTGGCAATTGCCTTCACAGCGCCCAGAAGCCCGGTGCTCTGCTGCTTTGTTTTTCGCAGTCAGTCAATTGCACACTAGTCAAGCTGAGCCAGGCTCTTCAGCTTTGCTGCTTTTGAGCATCTGTGCTCCACTTATGCTCTGTGACATCTCTCGAGGTGGTTTGCCTCGGCCAGGCTGGAAAGTGCCCGCTAGTACCTAGAGCTGGGCAGGAGAGGGCAGAGAGCACTTCCATCTGACAGCAGGTTGCAGATTGCCTCGGAAAGAGCCGTGTCCTTGGAATGTGCAGCAAATCCTCTTTCTTTGCAAACCGCGGTTAGTGTGCAGTGCAGGTCCACTCTCCCCTTGCCAAATGGAGTGGGAAAGCTTTTCGCTAAGATAGAGACGACTAGAGAGGCAGAAGCGCGGCTCCGGAGCTATCCGGAGGAAAGTGCCACTTCCCGGCGTCTTTCGGCTTGAAGCGGCGCTCCGGAGCGCTGCGCTGCCGCTCTACTGAGCTGTGCGCGAATTAGCCGCTTCTTCGCCTCCGAGAGGCAGAGATCGCGGTTGCTTGGAAGAGGCGAAGAGCGAAGCCGCAAAGAAGCGGGCTTGCGTGCGAAGCCTTCCGACTGCTGGAGGACGGTGGCTGCCGCTCTCCTGCCTCTTGAATTCACTCTCGGCAAGCGAATGGAAAGCGTTCCAGGAAAACTTGCCTGGGTTTTTACTGGGTCCTGATGCGTCCCACCTTGGCAAGTCTTGCTCGTCGCCAGAGGCTCCGAGATGCACAGAAAGACGGTGGCAGCTGCTGAAAAGAAGGGCAGCGGTGAGTTTGTCGACAAGCAAGAACATAGGCAGCTGCCTGTGCTTGGGAAGGAGCAGCTGCCTGGTTTTGGCAATTGCCTTCACAGCGCCCAGAAGCCCGGTGCTCTGCTGCTTTGTTTTTCGCAGTCAGTCAATTGCACACTAGTGAAGCTGAGCCAGGCTCTTCAGCTTTGCTGCTTTTGAGCATCTGTGCTCCACTTATGCTCTGTGACATCTCTCGAGGTGGTTTGCCTCGGCCAGGCTGGCAAGTGCCCGCTAGTACCTAGAGCTGGGCAGGAGAGGGCAGAGAGCACTTCCATCTGACAGCAGGTTGCAGATTGCCTCGGAAAGAGCCGTGTCCTTGAATGTGCAGCAAATCCTCTTTCTTTGCAAACCGCGGTTAGTGTGCAGTGCAGGTCCACTCTCCCCTTGCCAAATGGAGTGGGAAAGCTTTTCGCTAAGATAGAGACGACTAGAGAGGCAGAAGCGCGGCTCCGGAGCTATCCGGAGGAAAGTGCCGCTTCCCGGCGTCTTTCGGCTTGAAGCGGCGCTCCGGAGCGCTGCGCTGCCGCTCTACTGAGCTGTGCGCGAATTAGCCGCTTCTTCGCCTCCGAGAGGCAGAGATCGCGGTTTGCTTGGAAGAGGCGAAGAGCGAAGCCGCAAAGAAGCGGGCTTGCGTGCGAAGCCTTCCGACTGCTGGAGGACGGTGGCTGCCGCTCTCCTGCCTCTTGAATTCACTCTCGGCAAGCGAATGGAAAGCGTTCCAGGAAAACTTGCCTGGGTTTTTACTGGGTCCTGATGCGTCCCACCTTGGCAAGTCTTGCTCGTCGCCAGAGGCTCCGAGATGCACAGAAAGACGGTGGCAGCTGCTGAAAAGAAGGGCAGCGGTGAGTTTGTCGACAAGCAAGAACATAGGCAGCTGCCTGTGCTTGGGAAGGAGCAGCTGCCTGGTTTTGGCAATTGCCTTCACAGCGCCCAGAAGCCCGGTGCTCTGCTGCTTTGTTTTTCGCAGTCAGTCAATTGCACACTAGTGAAGCTGAGCCAGGCTCTTCAGCTTTGCTGCTTTTGAGCATCTGTGCTCCACTTATGCTCTGTGACATCTCTCGAGGTGGTTTGCCTCGGCCAGGCTGGCAAGTGCCCGCTAGTACCTAGAGCTGGGCAGGAGAGGGCAGAGAGCACTTCCATCTGACAGCAGGTTGCAGATTGCCTCGGAAAGAGCCGTGTCCTTGGAATGTGCAGCAAATCCTCTTTCTTTGCAAACCGCGGTTAGTGTGCAGTGCAGGTCCACTCTCCCCTTGCCAAATGGAGTGGGAAAGCTTT
>NW_027100240.1:31424-64346 GCF_031753505.1 Anomalospiza imberbis
ACTGACTGCGAAAAACAAAGCAGCACAGCACCGGGCTTCTGGGCGCTGTGAAGGCAATTGCCAAAACCAGGCAGCTGCTCCTTCCCAAGCACAGGCAGCTGCCTATGTTCTTGCTTGTCGACAAACTCACCGCTGCCCTTCTTTTCAGCAGCTGCCACCGTCTTCTGTGCATCTCGCAGCCTCTGGCGACGAGCAAGACTTGCCAAGGTGGGACGCATCAGGACCAAGTCAAAACGCAGGCAAGTTGTCCTGGAACGCTTTCCATTCGCTTGCCGAGAGTGAATTCAAGAGGCAGGAGAGCGGCAGCCACCGTCCCTCCAGCAGTCGGAAGGCTTCGCACGCAAGCCCGCTTCTTTGCGGCTTCGTTCTTTCGCCTCTTCCAAGCAACCGCGATCTCTGCCTCTCGGAGGCGAAGAAGCGGCTAATTCGCGCACAGCTCAGTAGAGCGGCAGCGCAGCGCTCCGGAGCGGCCGCTTCAAGCGAAAGACGCCGGGAAGCGGCACTTTCCTCCGGATAGCTCCGGAGCCGCGCTTCTGCCTCTCTAGTCGTCTCTATCTTAGCGAAAAGCTTTCCCACTCCACTTGGCAAGGGGAGAGTGTACCTGCACTGCACACTAACCGCGGTTTGCAAAGAAAGAGGATTTGCTGCACATTCCAAGGACACGGCTCTTTCCGAGGCAATCTGCAACCTGCTGTCAGATGGAAGTGCTCTCTGCCCTCTCCTGCCCAGCTCTAGGTACTAGCGGGCACTTGCCAGCCTGGCCGAGGCAAACAACCTCCAGAGATGTCACAGAGCATAAGTGGAGCACAGATGCTCAAAAGCAGCAAAGCTGAAGAGCCTGGCTCAGCTTCACTAGTGTGCAATTGACTGACTGCGAAAAACAAAGCAGCAGAGCACCGGGCTTCTGGGCGCTGTGAAGGCAATTGCCAAAACCAGGCAGCTGCTCCTTCCCAAGCACAGGCAGCTGCCTATGTTCTTGCTTGTCGACAAACTCACCGCTGCCCTTCTTTTCAGCAGCTGCCACCGTCTTCTGTGCATCTCGCAGCCTCTGGGGCGACGAGCAAGACTTGCAAGGTGGGACGCATCAGGACCAAGTCAAAAACGCAGGCAAGTTGTCCTGGAACGCTTTCCATTCGCTTGCCGAGAGTGAATTCAAGAGGCAGGAGAGCGGCAGCCACCGTCCTCCAGCAGTCGGAAGGCTTCGCACGCAAGCCCGCTTCTTTGCGGCTTCGTTCTTTGCCTCTTCCAAGCAACCGCGATCTCTGCCTCTCGGAGGCGAAGAAGCGGCTAATTCGCGCACAGCTCAGGTAGAGCGGCAGCGCAGCGCTCCGGAGCGCCGCTTCAAGCCGAAAGACGCCGGGAAGCGGCACTTTCCTCCGGATAGCTCCGGAGCCGCGCTTCTGCCTCTCTAGTCGTCTCTATCTTAGCGAAAAGCTTTCCCCACTCCACTTGGCAAGGGGAGAGTGGACCTGCACTGCACACTAACCGCGGTTGCAAAGAAAGAGGATTTGCTGCACATTCCAAGGACACGGCTCTTTCCGAGGCAATCTGCAACCTGCTGTCAGATGGAAGTGCTCTCTGCCCTCTCCTGCCCAGCTCTAGGTACTAGCGGGCACTTGCCAGCCTGGCCGAGGCAAACAACCTCCAGAGATGTCACAGAGCATAAGTGGAGCACAGATGCTCAAAAGCAGCAAAGCTGAAGAGCCTGGCTCAGCTTCACTAGTGTGCAATTGACTGACTGCGAAAAACAAAGCAGCACAGCACCGGGCTTCTGGGCGCTGTGAAGGCAATTGCCAAAACCAGGCAGCTGCTCCTTCCAAGCACAGGCAGCTGCCTATGTTCTTGCTTGTCGACAAACTCACCGCTGCCCTTCTTTTCAGCAGCTGCCACCGTCTTCTGTGCATCTCGCAGCCTCTGGCGACGAGCAAGACTTGCCAAGGTGGGACGCATCAGGACCAAGTCAAAATGCAGGCAAGTTGTCCTGGAACGCTTTCCATTCGCTTGCCGAGAGTGAATTCAAGAGGCAGGAGAGCGGCAGCCACCGTCCTCCAGCAGTCGGAAGGCTTCGCACGCAAGCCCGCTTCTTTGCGGCTTCGTTCTTCGCCTCTTCCAAGCAACCGCGATCTCTGCCTCTCGGAGGCGAAGAAGCGGCTAATTCGCGCACAGCTCAGTAGAGCGGCAGCGCAGCGCTCCGGAGCGCCGCTTCAAGCCGAAAGACGCCGGGAAGCGGCACTTTCCTCCGGATAGCTCCGGAGCCGCGCTTCTGCCTCTCTAGTCGTCTCTATCTTAGCGAAAAGCTTTCCCACTCCATTGGCAAGGGTAGAGTGGACCTGCACTGCACACTAAACGCGGTTTGCAAAGAAAGAGGATTTGCTGCACATTCCAAGGACACGGCTCTTTCCGAGGCAATCTGCAACCTGCTGTCAGATGGAAGTGCTCTCTGCCCTCTCCTGCCCAGCTCTAGGTACTAGCGGGCACTTGCCAGCCTGGCCGAGGCAAACAACCTCCAGAGATGTCACAGAGCATAAGTGGAGCGCAGATGCTCAAAAGCAGCAAAGCTGAAGAGCCTGGCTCAGCTTCACTAGTGTGCAATTGACTGACTGCGAAAAACAAAGCAGCACAGCACCGGGGCTTCTGGGCGCTGTGAAGGCAATTGCCAAAACCAGGCAGCTGCTCCTTCCTAAGCACAGGCAGCTGCCTATGTTCTTGCTTGTCGACAAACTCACCGCTGCCCTTCTTTTCAGCAGCTGCCACCGTCTTCTGTGCATCTCGCAGCCTCTGGCGACGAGCAAGACTTGCCAAGGTGGGAGGCATCAGGACCAAGTCAAAACGCAGGCAAGTTGTCCTGGAACGCTTTCCATTCGCTTGCCGAGAGTGAATTCAAGAGGCAGGAGAGCGGCAGCCACCGTCCTCCAGCAGTCGGAAGGCTTCGCACGCAAGCCCGCTTCTTTGCGGCTTCGTTCTTCGCCTCTTCCAAGCAACCGCGATCTCTGCCTCTCGGAGGCGAAGAAGCGGCTAATTCGCGCACAGCTCAGTAGAGCGGCAGCGCAGCGCTCCGGAGCGCCGCTTCAAGCCGAAAGACGCCGGGAAGCGGCACTTTCCTCCGGATAGCTCCGGAGCCGCGCTTCTGCCTCTCTAGTCGTCTCTATCTTAGCGAAAAGCTTTCCCACTCCATTTGGCAAGGGGGAGAGTGGACCTGCACTGCACACTAAACGCGGTTTGCAAAGAAAGAGGATTTGCTGCACATTCCAAGGACACGGCTCTTTCCGAGGCAATCTGCAACCTGCTGTCAGATGGAAGTGCTCTCTGCCCTCTCCTGCCCAGCTCTAGGTACTAGCGGGCACTTGCCAGCCTGGCCGAGGCAAACAACCTCCAGAGATGTCACAGAGCATAAGTGGAGCACAGATGCTCAAAAGCAGCAAAGCTGAAGAGCCTGGCTCAGCTTCACTAGTGTGCAATTGACTGACTGCGAAAAACAAAGCAGCAGAGCACCGGGCTTCTGGGCGCTGTGAAGGCAATTGCCAAAACCAGGCAGCTGCTCCTTCCCAAGCACAGGCAGCTGCCTATGTTCTTGCTTGTCGACAAACTCACCGCTGCCCTTCTTTTCAGCAGCTGCCACCGTCTTCTGTGCATCTCGCAGCCTCTGGCGACGAGCAAGACTTGCCAAGGTGGGACGCATCAGGACCAAGTCAAAAACGCAGGCAAGTTGTCCTGGAACGCTTTCCATTCGCTTGCCGAGAGTGAATTCAAGAGGCAGGAGAGCGGCAGCTACCGTCCTCCAGCAGTCGGAAGGCTTCGCACACAAGCCCGCTTCTTTGCGGCTTCGTTCTTCGCCTCTTCCAAGCAACCGCGATCTCTGCCTCTCGGAGGCGAAGAAGCGGCTAATTCGCGCACAGCTCAGTAGAGCGGCAGCGCAGCGCTCCGGAGCGCCGCTTCAAGCCGAAAGACGCCGGGAAGCGGCACTTTCCTCCGGATAGCTCCGGAGCCGTGCTTCTGCCTCTCTAGTCGTCCTCTATCTTAGCGAAAAGCTTTCCCACTCCATTTGGCAAGGGGAGAGTGGACCTGCACTGCACACTAATCGCGGTTTGCAAAGAAAGAGGATTTGCTGCACATTCCAAGGACACGGCTCTTTCCGAGGCAATCTGCAACCTGCTGTCAGATGGAAGTGCTCTCTGCCCTCTCCTGCCCAGCTCTAGGTACTAGCAGGCACTTGCCAGCCTGGCCGAGGCAAACAACCTCCAGAGATGTCACAGAGCATAAGTGGAGCACAGATGCTCAAAAGCAGCAAAGCTGAAGAGCCTGGCTCAGCTTCACTAGTGTGCAATTGACTGACTGCGAAAAACAAAGCAGCAGAGCACCGGGCTTCTGGGCGCTGTGAAGGCAATTGCCAAAACCAGGCAGCTGCTCCTTCCCAAGCACAGGCAGCTGCCTATGTTCTTGCTTGTCGACAAACTCACCGCTGCCCTTCTTTTCAGCAGCTGCCACCATCTTCTGTGCATCTCGCAGCCTCTGGCGACGAGCAAGACTTGCCAAGGTGGGACGCATCAGGACCAAGTCAAACGCAGGCAAGTTGTCCTGGAACGCTTTCCATTCGCTTGCTGAGAGTGAATTCAAGAGGCAGGAGAGCGGCAGCCACCGTCCTCCAGCAGTCGGAAGGCTTCGCACGCAAGCCCGCTTCTTTGCGGCTTCGTTCTTTGCCTCTTCCAAGCAACCGCGATCTCTGCCTCTCGGAGGCGAAGAAGCGGCTAATTCGCGCACAGCTCAGTAGAGCGGCAGCGCAGCGCTCCGGAGCGCCGCTTCAAGCCGAAAGACGCCGGGAAGCGGCACTTTCCTCCGGATAGCTCCGGAGCCGCGCTTCTGCCTCTCTAGTCGTCTCTATCTTAGCGAAAAGCTTTCCCACTCCATTTGGCAAGGGGAGAGTGGACCTGCACTGCACACTAACCGCGGTTTGCAAGAAAGAGGATTTGCTGCACATTCCAAGGACACGGCTCTTTCCGAGCAATCTGCAACCTGCTGTCAGATGGAAGTGCTCTCTGCCCTCTCCTGCCCAGCTCTAGGTACTAGCGGGCACTTGCCAGCCTGGCCGAGGCAAACAACCTCCAGAGATGTCACAGAGCATAAGTGGAGCACAGATGCTCAAAAGCAGCAAAGCTGAAGAGCCTGGCTCAGCTTCACTAGTGTGCAATTGACTGACTGCGAAAAACAAAGCAGCAGAGCACCGGGCTTCTGGGCGCTGTGAAGGCAATTGCCAAAACCAGGCAGCTGCTCCTTCCCAAGCACAGGCAGCTGCCTATGTTCTTGCTTGTCGACAAACTCACCGCTGCCCTTCTTTTCAGCAGCTGCCACCGTCTTCTGTGCATCTCGCAGCCTCTGGCGACGAGCAAGACTTGCCAAGGTGGGACGCATCAGGACCAAGTCAAAACGCAGGCAAGTTGTCCTGGAACGCTTTCCATTCGCTTGCCGAGAGTGAATTCAAGAGGCAGGAGAGCGGCAGCCACCGTCCTCCAGCAGTCGGAAGGCTTCGCACGCAAGCCCGCTTCTTTGCGGCTTCGTTCTTCGCCTCTTCCAAGCAACCGCGATCTCTGCCTCTCGGAGGCGAAGAAGCGGCTAATTCGCGCCACAGCTCAGTAGAGCGGCAGCGCAGCGCTCCGGAGCGCCGCTTCAAGCCGAAAGACGCCGGGAAGCGGCACTTTCCTCCGGATAGCTCCGGAGCCGCGCTTCTGCCTCTCTAGTCGTCTCTATCTTAGCGAAAAGCTTTCCCACTCCACTTGGCAAGGGGAGAGTGTACCTGCACTGCACACTAACCGCGGTTTGCAAAGAAAGAGGATTTGCTGCACATTCCAAGGACACGGCTCTTTCCGAGGCAATCTGCAACCTGCTGTCAGATGGAAGTGCTCTCTGCCCTCTCCCTGCCCAGCTCTAGGTACTAGCGGGCACTTGCCAGCCTGGCCGAGGCAAACAACCTCCAGAGATGTCACAGAGCATAAGTGGAGCGCAGATGCTCAAAAGCAGCAAAGCTGAAGAGCCTGGCTCAGCTTCACTAGTGTGCAATTGACTGACTGCGAAAAACAAAGCAGCACAGCACCGGGCTTCTGGGCGCTGTGAAGGCAATTGCCAAAACCAGGCAGCTGCTCCTTCCTAAGCACAGGCAGCTGCCTATGTTTCTTGCTTGTCGACAAACTCCACCGCTGCCCTTCTTTTCAGCAGCTGCCACCGTCTTCTGTGCATCTCGCAGCCTCTGGCGACGAGCAAGACTTGCCAAGGTGGGACGCATCAGGACCAAGTCAAAACGCAGGCAAGTTGTCCTGGAACGCTTTCCATTCGCTTGCCGAGAGTGAATTCAAGAGGCAGGAGAGCGGCAGCCACCGTCCCTCCAGCAGTCGGAAGGCTTCGCACGCAAGCCCGCTTCTTTGCGGCTTCGTTCTTCGCCTCTTCCAAGCAACCGCGATCTCTGCCTCTCGGAGGCGAAGAAGCGGCTAATTCGCGCACAGCTCAGTAGAGCGGCAGCGCAGCGCTCCGGAGCGCCGCTTCAAGCCGAAAGACGCCGGGAAGCGGCACTTTCCTCCGGATAGCTCCGGAGCCGCGCTTCTGCCTCTCTAGTCGTCTCTATCTTAGCGAAAAGCTTTCCCACTCCATTTGGCAAGGGGAGAGTGGACCTGCACTGCACACTAACCGCGGTTTGCAAAGAAAGAGGATTTGCTGCACATTCCAAGGACACGGCTCTTTCCGAGGCAATCTGCAACCTGCTGTCAGATGGAAGTGCTCTCTGCCCTCTCCTGCCCAGCTCTAGGTACTAGCAGGCACTTGCCAGCCTGGCCGAGGCAAACAACCTCCAGAGATGTCACAGAGCATAAGTGGAGCACAGATGCTCAAAAGCAGCAAAGCTGAAGAGCCTGGCTCAGCTTCACTAGTGTGCAATTGACTGACTGCGAAAAACAAAGCAGCACAGCACCGGGCTCTGGGCGCTGTGAAGGCAATTGCCAAAACCAGGCAGCTGCTCTTCCCAAGCACAGGCAGCTGCCTATGTTTCTTGCTTGTCGACAAACTCACCGCTGCCCTTCTTTCAGCAGCTGCCACCATCTTCTGTGCATCTCGCAGCCTCTGGCGACGAGCAAGACTTGCCAAGGTGGGACGCATCAGGACCAAGTCAAAACGCAGGCAAGTTGTCCTGGAACGCTTTCCATTCGCTTGCCGAGAGTGAATTCAAGAGCAGGAGAGCGGCAGCCACCGTCCTCCAGCAGTCGGAAGGCTTCGCACGCAAGCCCGCTTCTTGCGGCTTCGTTCTTCGCCTCTTCCAAGCAACCGCGATCTCTGCCTCTCGGAGGCGAAGAAGCGGCTAATTCGCGCACAGCTCAGTAGAGCGGCAGCGCAGCGCTCCGGAGCGCCGCTTCAAGCCGAAAGACGCCGGGAAGCGGCACTTTCCTCCGGATAGCTCCGGAGCCGCGCTTCTGCCTCTCTAGTCGTCTCTATCTTAGCGAAAAGCTTTCCCACTCCATTTGGCAAGGGAGAGTGGACCTGCACTGCACACTAACCGCGGTTTGCAAAGAAAGAGGATTTGCTGCACATTCCAAGGACACGGCTCTTTCCGAGGCAATCTGCAACCTGCTGTCAGATGGAAGTGCTCTCTGCCCTCTCCTGCCCAGCTCTAGGTACTAGCGGGCACTTGCCAGCCTGGCCGAGGCAAAACAACCTCCAGAGATGTCACAGAGCATAAGTGGAGCACAGATGCTCAAAAGCAGCAAAGCTGAAGAGCCTGGCTCAGCTTCACTAGTGTGCAATTGACTGACTGCGAAAAACAAAGCAGCAGAGCACCCGGGCTTCTGGGCGCTGTGAAGGCAATTGCCAAAACCAGGCAGCTGCTCCTTCCCAAGCACAGGCAGCTGCCTATGTTCTTGCTTGTCGACAAACTCACCGCTGCCCTTCTTTTCAGCAGCTGCCACCGTCTTCTGTGCATCTCGCAGCCTCTGGCGACGAGCAAGACTTGCCAAGGGTGGGACGCATCAGGACCAAGTCAAAACGCAGGCAAGTTGTCCTGGAACGCTTTCCATTCGCTTGCCGAGAGTGAATTCAAGAGGCAGGAGAGCGGCAGCCACCGTCCTCCAGCAGTCGGAAGGCTTCGCACGCAAGCCCGCTTCTTTGCGGCTTCGTTCTTCGCCTCTTCCAAGCAACCGCGATCTCTGCCTCTCGGAGGCGAAGAAGCGGCTAATTCGCGCACAGCTCAGTAGAGCGGCAGCGCAGCGCTCCGGAGCGCCGCTTCAAGCCGAAAGACGCCGGGAAGCGGCACTTTCCTCCGGATAGCTCCGGAGCCGCGCTTCTGCCTCTCTAGTCGTCTCTATCTTAGCGAAAAGCTTTCCCACTCCATTTGGCAAGGGGAGAGTGGACCTGCACTGCACACTAACCGCGGTTTGCAAAGAAAGAGGATTTGCTGCACATTCCAAGGACACGCTCTTTCCGAGGCAATCTGCAACCTGCTGTCAGATGGAAGTGCTCTCTGCCCCTCTCCCTGCCCCAGCTCTAGGTACTAGCGGGCACTTGCCAGCCTGGCCGAGGCAAACAACCTCCAGAGATGTCACAGAGCATAAGTGGAGCACAGATGCTCAAAAGCAGCAAAGCTGAAGAGCCTGGCTCAGCTTCACTAGTGTGCAATTGACTGACTGCGAAAAACAAAGCAGCAGAGCACCGGGCTTCTGGGCGCTGTGAAGGCAATTGCCAAAACCAGGCAGCTGCTCCCTTCCCAAGCACAGGCAGCTGCCTATGTTCTTGCTTGTCGACAAACTCACCGCTGCCCTTCTTTTCAGCAGCTGCCACCGTCTTCTGTGCATCTCGCAGCCTCTGGCGTCGAGCAAGACTTGCCAAGGTGGGACGCATCAGGACCAAGTCAAAACGCAGGCAAGTTGTCCTGGAACGCTTTCCATTCGCTTGCCGAGAGTGAATTCAAGAGGCAGGAGAGCGGCAGCCACCGTCCTCCAGCAGTCGGAAGGCTTCGCACGCAAGCCCGCTTCTTTGCGGCTTTCGTTCTTCGCCTCTTCCAAGCAACCGCGATCTCTGCCTCTCGGAGGCGAAGAAGCGGCTAATTCGCGCACAGCTCAGTAGAGCGGCAGCGCAGCGCTCCGGAGCGCCGCTTCAAGCCGAAAGACGCCGGGAAGCGGCACTTTCCTCCGGATAGCTCCGGAGCCGCGCTTCTGCCTCTCTAGTCGTCTCTATCTTAGCGAAAAGCTTTCCCACTCCACTTGGCAAGGGGAGAGTGGACCTGCACTGCACACTAACCGCGGTTTGCAAAGAAAGAGGATTTGCTGCACATTCCAAGGACACGGCTCTTTCCGAGGCAATCTGCAACCTGCTGTCAGATGAAGTGCTCTCTGCCCTCTCCTGCCCAGCTCTAGGTACTAGCGGGCACTTGCCAGCCTGGCCGAGGCAAACAACCTCCAGAGATGTCACAGAGCGTAAGTGGAGCACAGATGCTCAAAAGCAGCAAAGCTGAAGAGCCTGGCTCAGCTTCACTAGTGTGCAATTGACTGACTGCGAAAAACAAAGCAGCACAGCACCGGGCTTCTGGGCGCTGTGAAGGCAAATTGCCAAAACCAGGCAGCTGCTCCTTCCCAAGCACAGGCAGCTGCCTATGTTCTTGCTTGTCGACAAACTCACCGCTGCCCTTCTTTTCAGCAGCTGCCACCGTCTTCTGTGCATCTCGCAGCCTCTGGCGACGAGCAAGACTTGCCAAGGTGGGACGCATCAGGACCAAGTCAAAACGCAGGCAAGTTGTCCTGGAACGCTTTCCATTCGCTTGCCGAGAGTGAATTCAAGAGGCAGGGAGAGCGGCAGCCACCGTCCTCCAGCAGTCGGAAGGCTTCGCACGCAAGCCCGCTTCTTTGCGGCTTCGTTCTTTGCCTCTTCCAAGCAACCGCGATCTCTGCCTCTCGGAGGCGAAGAAGCGGCTAATTCGCGCACAGCTCAGTAGAGCGGCAGCGCAGCGCTCGGAGCGCCGCTTCAAGCCGAAAGACGCCGGGAAGCGGCACTTTCCTCCGGATAGCTCCGGAGCCGCGCTTCTGCCTCTCTAGTCGTCTCTATCTTAGCGAAAAGCTTTCCCACTCCACTTGGCAAGGGGGAGAGTGGACCTGCACTGCCACTAACCGCGGTTTGCAAAGAAAGAGGATTTGCTGCACATTCCAAGGACACGGCTCTTTCCGAGGCAATCTGCAACCTGCTGTCAGATGGAAGTGCTCTCTGCCCTCTCCTGCCCAGCTCTAGGTACTAGCGGGCACTTGCCAGCCTGGCCGAGGCAAACAACCTCCAGAGATGTCACAGAGCATAAGTGGAGCACAGATGCTCAAAAGCAGCAAAGCTGAAGAGCCTGGCTCAGCTTCACTAGTGTGCAATTGACTGACTGCGAAAAACAAAGCAGCACAGCACCGGGCTTCTGGGCGCTGTGAAGGCAATTGCCCAAAACCAGGCAGCTGCTCCTTCCCAAGCACAGGCAGCTGCCTATGTTCTTGCTTGTCGACAAACTCACCGCTGCCCTTCTTTTCAGCAGCTGCCACCGTCTTCTGTGCATCTCGCAGCCTCTGGCGACGAGCAAGACTTGCCAAGGTGGGACGCATCAGGACCAAGTCAAAAAACGCAGGCAAGTTGTCCTGGAACGCTTTCCATTCGCTTGCCGAGAGTGAATTCAAGAGGCAGGAGAGCGGCAGCCACCGTTCCTCCAGCAGTCGAAGGCTTCGCACGCAAGCCCGCTTCTTTGCGGCTTCGTTCTTCGCCTCTTCCAAGCAACCGCGATCTCTGCCTCTCGGAGGCGAAGAAGCGGCTAATTCGCGCACAGCTCAGTAGAGCGGCAGCGCAGCGCTCCGGAGCGCCGCTTCAAGCCGAAAGACGCCGGGAAGCGGCACTTTCCTCCGGATAGCTCCGGAGCCGCGCTTCTGCCTCTCTAGTCGTCTCTATCTTAGCGAAAAGCTTTCCCACTCCACTTGGCAAGGGGAGAGTGTACCCTGCACTGCACACTAAACGCGGTTTGCAAAGAAAGAGGATTTGCTGCACATTCAAGGACACGGCTCTTTCCGAGGCAATCTGCAACCTGCTGTCAGATGGAAGTGCTCTCTGCCCTCTCCTGCCCAGCTCTAGGTACTAGCGGGCACTTGCCAGCCTGGCCGAGGCAAACAACCTCCAGAGATGTCACAGAGCATAAGTGGAGCACAGATGCTCAAAAGCAGCAAAGCTGAAGAGCCTGGCTCAGCTTCACTAGTGTGCAATTGACTGACTGCGAAAAACAAAGCAGCAGAGCACCGGGCTTCTGGGCGCTGTGAAGGCAATTGCCAAAACCAGGCAGCTGCTCCTTCCCAAGCACAGGCAGCTGCCTATGTTCTTGCTTGTCGACAAACTCACCGCTGCCCTTCTTTTCAGCAGCTGCCACCGTCTTCTGTGCATCTCGCAGCCTCTGGCGACGAGCAAGACTTGCCAAGGTGGGACGCATCAGGACCAAGTCAAAACGCAGGCAAGTTGTCCTGGAACGCTTTCCATTCGCTTGCCGAGAGTGAATTCAAGAGGCAGGAGAGCGGCAGCCAACCGTCCTCCAGCCAGCAGTCGGAAGGCTTCGCACGCAAGCCCGCTTCTTTGCGGCTTCGTTCTTTGCCTCTTCCAAGCAACCGCGATCTCTGCCTCTCGGAGGCGAAGAAGCGGCTAATTCGCGCACAGCTCAGTAGAGCGGCAGCGCAGCGCTCCGGAGCGCCGCTTCAAGCCGAAAGACGCCGGGAAGCGGCACTTTCCTCCGGATAGCTCCGGAGCCGCGCTTCTGCCTCTCTAGTCGTCTCTATCTTAGCGAAAAGCTTTCCCACTCCACTTGGCAAGGGGAGAGTGGACCTGCACTGCACACTAACCGCGGTTTGCAAAGAAAGAGGATTTGCTGCACATTCCAAGGACACGGCTCTTTCCGAGGCAATCTGCAACCTGCTGTCAGATGGAAGTGCTCTCTGCCCTCTCCTGCCCAGCTCTAGGTACTAGCGGGCACTTGCCAGCCTGGCCGAGGCAAACAACCTCCAGAGATGTCACAGAGCATAAGTGGAGCACAGATGCTCAAAAGCAGCAAAGCTGAAGAGCCTGGCTCAGCTTCACTAGTGTGCAATTGACTGACTGCGAAAAACAAAGCAGCACAGCACCGGGCTTCTGGGCGCTGTGAAGGCAATTGCCAAAACCAGGCAGCTGCTCCTTCCCAAGCACAGGCAGCTGCCTATGTTCTTGCTTGTCGACAAACTCACCGCTGCCCTTCTTTTCAGCAGCCTGCCACCGTCTTCTGTGCATCTCGCAGCCTCTGGCGACGAGCAAGACTTGCCAAGGTGGGACGCATCAGGACCAAGTCAAAATGCAGGCAAGTTGTCCTGGAACGCTTTCCATTCGCTTGCCGAGAGTGAATTCAAGAGGCAGGAGAGCGGCAGCCACCGTCCTCCAGCAGTCGGAAGGCTTCGCACGCAAGCCCGCTTCTTTGCGGCTTCGTTCTTCGCCTCTTCCAAGCAACCGCGATCTCTGCCTCTCGGAGGCGAAGAAGCGGCTAATTCGCGCACAGCTCAGTAGAGCGGCAGCGCAGCGCTCCGGAGCGCCGCTTCAAGCCGAAAGACGCCGGGAAGCGGCACTTTCCTCCGGATAGCTCCGGAGCCGCGCTTCTGCCTCTCTAGTCGTCTCTATCTTAGCGAAAAGCTTTCCCACTCCATTTGGCAAGGGGAGAGTGGACCTGCACTGCACACTAAACGCGGTTTGCAAAGAAAGAGGATTTGCTGCACATTCCAAGGACACGGCTCTTTCCGAGGCAATCTGCAACCTGCTGTCAGATGGAAGTGCTCTCTGCCCTCTCCTGCCCAGCTCTAGGTACTAGCGGGCACTTGCCAGCCTGGCCGAGGCAAACAACCTCCAGAGATGTCACAGAGCATAAGTGGAGCGCAGATGCTCAAAAGCAGCAAAGCTGAAGAGCCTGGCTCAGCTTCACTAGTGTGCAATTGACTGACTGCGAAAAACAAAGCAGCACAGCACCGGGCTTCTGGGCGCTGTGAAGGCAATTGCCAAAACCAGGCAGCTGCTCCTTCCTAAGCACAGGCAGCTGCCTATTTTCTTGCTTGTCGACAAACTCACCGCTGCCCTTCTTTTCAGCAGCTGCCACCGTCTTCTGTGCATCTCGCAGCCTCTGGCGACGAGCAAGACTTGCCAAGGTGGGACGCATCAGGACCAAGTCAAAACGCAGGCAAGTTGTCCTGGAACGCTTTCCATTCGCTTGCCGAGAGTGAATTCAAGAGGCAGGAGAGCGGCAGCCACCGTCCTCCAGCAGTCGGAAGGCTTCGCACGCAAGCCCGCTTCTTTGCGGCTTCGTTCTTCGCCTCTTCCAAGCAACCGCGATCTCTGCCTCTCGGAGGCGAAGAAGCGGCTAATTCGCGCACAGCTCAGTAGAGCGGCAGCGCAGCGCTCCGGAGCGCCGCTTCAAGCCGAAAGACGCCGGGAAGCGGCACTTTCCTCCGGATAGCTCCGGAGCCGCGCTTCTGCCTCTCTAGTCGTCTCTATCTTAGCGAAAAGCTTTCCCACTCCATTTGGCAAGGGGAGAGTGGACCTGCACTGCACACTAACCGCGGTTTGCAAAGAAAGAGGATTTGCTGCACATTCCAAGGACACGGCTCTTTCCGAGGCAATCTGCAACCTGCTGTCAGATGGAAGTGCTCTCTGCCCTCTCCTGCCCAGCTCTAGGTACTAGCGGGCACTTGCCAGCCTGGCCGAGGCAAACAACCTCCAGAGATGTCACAGAGCATAAGTGGAGCACAGATGCTCAAAAGCAGCAAAGCTGAAGAGCCTGGCTCAGCTTCACTAGTGTGCAATTGACTGACTGCGAAAAACAAAGCAGCAGAGCACCGGGCTTCTGGGCGCTGTGAAGGCAATTGCCAAAACCAGGCAGCTGCTCCTTCCCAAGCACAGGCAGCTGCCTATGTTCTTGCTTGTCGACAAACTCACCGCTGCCCTTCTTTTCAGCAGCTGCCACCGTCTTCTGTGCATCTCGCAGCCTCTGGCGACGAGCAAGACTTGCCAAGGTGGGACGCATCAGGACCAAGTCAAAACGCAGGCAAGTTGTCCTGGAACGCTTTCCATTCGCTTGCCGAGAGTGAATTCAAGAGGCAGGAGAGCGGCAGCCACCGTCCTCCAGCAGTCGGAAGGCTTCGCACGTAAGCCCGCTTCTTTGCGGCTTCGTTCTTCGCCTCTTCCAAGCAACCGCGATCTCTGCCTCTCGGAGGCGAAGAAGCGGCTAATTCGCGCACAGCTCAGTAGAGCGGCAGCGCAGCGCTCCGGAGCGCCGCTTCAAGCCGAAAGACGCCGGGAAGCGGCACTTTCCTCCGGATAGCTCCGGAGCCGTGCTTCTGCCTCTCTAGTCGTCTCTATCTTAGCGAAAAGCTTTCCCACTCCATTTGGCAAGGGGAGAGTGGACCTGCACTGCACACTAATCGCGGTTTGCAAAGAAAGAGGATTTGCTGCACATTCCAAGGACACGGCTCTTTCCGAGGCAATCTGCAACCTGCTGTCAGATGGAAGTGCTCTCTGCCCTCTCCTGCCCAGCTCTAGGTACTAGCAGGCACTTGCCAGCCTGGCCGAGGCAAACAACCTCCAGAGATGTCACAGAGCATAAGTGGAGCACAGATGCTCAAAAGCAGCAAAGCTGAAGAGCCTGGCTCAGCTTCACTAGTGTGCAATTGACTGACTGCGAAAAACAAAGCAGCACAGCACCGGGCTTCTGGGCGCTGTGAAGGCAATTGCCAAAACCAGGCAGCTGCTCCTTCCCAAGCACAGGCAGCTGCCTATGTTCTTGCTTGTCGACAAACTCACCGCTGCCCTTCTTTTCAGCAGCTGCCACCATCTTCTGTGCATCTCGCAGCCTCTGGCGACGAGCAAGACTTGCCAAGGTGGGACGCATCAGGACCAAGTCAAAACGCAGGCAAGTTGTCCTGGAACGCTTTCCATTCGCTTGCCGAGAGTGAATTCAAGAGGCAGGAGAGCGGCAGCCACCGTCCTCCAGCAGTCGGAAGGCTTCGCACGCAAGCCCGCTTCTTTGCGGCTTCGTTCTTTGCCTCTTCCAAGCAACCGCGATCTCTGCCTCTCGGAGGCGAAGAAGCGGCTAATTCGCGCACAGCTCAGTAGAGCGGCAGCGCAGCGCTCCGGAGCGCCGCTTCAAGCCGAAAGACGCCGGGAAGCGGCACTTTCCTCCGGATAGCTCCGGAGCCGCGCTTCTGCCTCTCTAGTCGTCTCTATCTTAGCGAAAAGCTTTCCCAGTCCATTTGGCAAGGGGAGAGTGGACCTGCACTGCACACTAACCGCGGTTTGCAAAGAAAGAGGATTTGCTGCACATTCCAAGGACACGGCTCTTTCCGAGGCAATCTGCAACCTGCTGTCAGATGGAAGTGCTCTCTGCCCTCTCCTGCCCAGCTCTAGGTACTAGCGGGCACTTGCCAGCCTGGCCGAGGCAAACAACCTCCAGAGATGTCACAGAGCATAAGTGGAGCACAGATGCTCAAAAGCAGCAAAGCTGAAGAGCCTGGCTCAGCTTCACTAGTGTGCAATTGACTGACTGCGAAAAACAAAGCAGCAGAGCACCGGGCTTCTGGGCGCTGTGAAGGCAATTGCCAAAACCAGGCAGCTGCTCCTTCCCAAGCACAGGCAGCTGCCTATGTTCTTGCTTGTCGACAAACTCACCGCTGCCCTTCTTTTCAGCAGCTGCCACCGTCTTCTGTGCATCTCGCAGCCTCTGGCGACGAGCAAGACTTGCCAAGGTGGGAGGCATCAGGACCAAGTCAAAACGCAGGCAAGTTGTCCTGGAACGCTTTCCATTCGCTTGCCGAGAGTGAATTCAAGAGGCAGGAGAGCGGCAGCCACCGTCCTCCAGCAGTCGGAAGGCTTCGCACGCAAGCCCGCTTCTTTGCGGCTTCGTTCTTCGCCTCTTCCAAGCAACCGCGATCTCTGCCTCTCGGAGGCGAAGAAGCGGCTAATTCGCGCACAGCTCAGTAGAGCGGCAGCGCAGCGCTCCGGAGCGCCGCTTCAAGCCGAAAGACGCCGGGAAGCGGCACTTTCCTGCGGATAGCTCCGGAGCCGCGCTTCTGCCTCTCTAGTCGTCTCTATCTTAGCGAAAAGCTTTCCCACTCCATTTGGCAAGGGGAGAGTGGACCTGCACTGCACACTAACCGCGGTTTGCAAAGAAAGAGGATTTGCTGCACATTCCAAGGACACGGCTCTTTCCGAGGCAATCTGCAACCTGCTGTCAGATGGAAGTGCTCTCTGCCCTCTCCTGCCCAGCTCTAGGTACTAGCGGGCACTTGCCAGCCTGGCCGAGGCAAACAACCTCCAGAGATGTCACAGAGCATAAGTGGAGCACAGATGCTCAAAAGCAGCAAAGCTGAAGAGCCTGGCTCAGCTTCACTAGTGTGCAATTGACTGACTGCGAAAAACAAAGCAGCAGAGCACCGGGCTTCTGGGCGCTGTGAAGGCAATTGCCAAAACCAGGCAGCTGCTCCTTCCCAAGCACAGGCAGCTGCCTATGTTCTTGCTTGTCGACAAACTCACCGCTGCCCTTCTTTTCAGCAGCTGCCACCGTCTTCTGTGCATCTCGCAGCCTCTGGCGACGAGCAAGACTTGCCAAGGTGGGACGCATCAGGACCAAGTCAAAACGCAGGCAAGTTGTCCTGGAACGCTTTCCATTCGCTTGCCGAGAGTGAATTCAAGAGGCAGGAGAGCGGCAGCCACCGTCCTCCAGCAGTCGGAAGGCTTCGCACGCAAGCCCGCTTCTTTGCGGCTTCGTTCTTCGCCTCTTCCAAGCAACCGCGATCTCTGCCTCTCGGAGGCGAAGAAGCGGCT
Organism: Anomalospiza imberbis; assembly: GCF_031753505.1. NCBI lineage: Eukaryota > Metazoa > Chordata > Aves > Passeriformes > Viduidae > Anomalospiza > Anomalospiza imberbis. Next base: position 48,282 of record NW_027100240.1, read on the forward strand.
AATTCGCGCACAGCTCAGTAGAGCGGCAGCGCAGCGCTCCGGAGCGCCGCTTCAAGCCGAAAGACGCCGGGAAGCGGCACTTTCCTCCGGATAGCTCCGGAGCCGCGCTTCTGCCTCTCTAGTCGTCTCTATCTTAGCGAAAAGCTTTCCCACTCCACTTGGCAAGGGGAGAGTGTACCTGCACTGCACACTAACCGCGGTTTGCAAAGAAAGAGGATTTGCTGCACATTCCAAGGACACGGCTCTTTCCGAGGCAATCTGCAACCTGCTGTCAGATGGAAGTGCTCTCTGCCCTCTCCTGCCCAGCTCTAGGTACTAGCGGGCACTTGCCAGCCTGGCCGAGGCAAACAACCTCCAGAGATGTCACAGAGCATAAGTGGAGCACAGATGCTCAAAAGCAGCAAAGCTGAAGAGCCTGGCTCAGCTTCACTAGTGTGCAATTGACTGACTGCGAAAAACAAAGCAGCAGAGCACCGGGCTTCTGGGCGCTGTGAAGGCAATTGCCAAAACCAGGCAGCTGCTCCTTCCCAAGCACAGGCAGCTGCCTATGTTCTTGCTTGTCGACAAACTCACCGCTGCCCTTCTTTTCAGCAGCTGCCACCGTCTTCTGTGCATCTCGCAGCCTCTGGCGACGAGCAAGACTTGCCAAGGTGGGACGCATCAGGACCAAGTCAAAACGCAGGCAAGTTGTCCTGGAACGCTTTCCATTCGCTTGCCGAGAGTGAATTCAAGAGGCAGGAGAGCGGCAGCCACCGTCCTCCAGCAGTCGGAAGGCTTCGCACGCAAGCCCGCTTCTTTGCGGCTTCGTTCTTTGCCTCTTCCAAGCAACCGCGATCTCTGCCTCTCGGAGGCGAAGAAGCGGCTAATTCGCGCACAGCTCAGTAGAGCGGCAGCGCAGCGCTCCGGAGCGCCGCTTCAAGCCGAAAGACGCCGGGAAGCGGCACTTTCCTCCGGATAGCTCCGGAGCCGCGCTTCTGCCTCTCTAGTCGTCTCTATCTTAGCGAAAAGCTTTCCCACTCCACTTGGCAAGGGGAGAGTGGACCTGCACTGCACACTAACCGCGGTTTGCAAAGAAAGAGGATTTGCTGCACATTCCAAGGACACGGCTCTTTCCGAGGCAATCTGCAACCTGCTGTCAGATGGAAGTGCTCTCTGCCCTCTCCTGCCCAGCTCTAGGTACTAGCGGGCACTTGCCAGCCTGGCCGAGGCAAACAACCTCCAGAGATGTCACAGAGCATAAGTGGAGCACAGATGCTCAAAAGCAGCAAAGCTGAAGAGCCTGGCTCAGCTTCACTAGTGTGCAATTGACTGACTGCGAAAAACAAAGCAGCACAGCACCGGGCTTCTGGGCGCTGTGAAGGCAATTGCCAAAACCAGGCAGCTGCTCCTTCCCAAGCACAGGCAGCTGCCTATGTTCTTGCTTGTCGACAAACTCACCGCTGCCCTTCTTTTCAGCAGCTGCCACCGTCTTCTGTGCATCTCGCAGCCTCTGGCGACGAGCAAGACTTGCCAAGGTGGGACGCATCAGGACCAAGTCAAAACGCAGGCAAGTTGTCCTGGAACGCTTTCCATTCGCTTGCCGAGAGTGAATTCAAGAGGCAGGAGAGCGGCAGCCACCGTCCTCCAGCAGTCGGAAGGCTTCGCACGCAAGCCCGCTTCTTTGCGGCTTCGTTCTTCGCCTCTTCCAAGCAACCGCGATCTCTGCCTCTCGGAGGCGAAGAAGCGGCTAATTCGCGCACAGCTCAGTAGAGCGGCAGCGCAGCGCTCCGGAGCGCCGCTTCAAGCCGAAAGACGCCGGGAAGCGGCACTTTCCTCCGGATAGCTCCGGAGCCGCGCTTCTGCCTCTCTAGTCGTCTCTATCTTAGCGAAAAGCTTTCCCACTCCACTTGGCAAGGGGAGAGTGTACCTGCACTGCACACTAACCGCGGTTTGCAAAGAAAGAGGATTTGCTGCACATTCCAAGGACACGGCTCTTTCCGAGGCAATCTGCAACCTGCTGTCAGATGGAAGTGCTCTCTGCCCTCTCCTGCCCAGCTCTAGGTACTAGCGGGCACTTGCCAGCCTGGCCGAGGCAAACAACCTCCAGAGATGTCACAGAGCATAAGTGGAGCACAGATGCTCAAAAGCAGCAAAGCTGAAGAGCCTGGCTCAGCTTCACTAGTGTGCAATTGACTGACTGCGAAAAACAAAGCAGCAGAGCACCGGGCTTCTGGGCGCTGTGAAGGCAATTGCCAAAACCAGGCAGCTGCTCCTTCCCAAGCACAGGCAGCTGCCTATGTTCTTGCTTGTCGACAAACTCACCGCTGCCCTTCTTTTCAGCAGCTGCCACCGTCTTCTGTGCATCTCGCAGCCTCTGGCGACGAGCAAGACTTGCCAAGGTGGGACGCATCAGGACCAAGTCAAAACGCAGGCAAGTTGTCCTGGAACGCTTTCCATTCGCTTGCCGAGAGTGAATTCAAGAGGCAGGAGAGCGGCAGCCACCGTCCTCCAGCAGTCGGAAGGCTTCGCACGCAAGCCCGCTTCTTTGCGGCTTCGTTCTTCGCCTCTTCCAAGCAACCGCGATCTCTGCCTCTCGGAGGCGAAGAAGCGGCTAATTCGCGCACAGCTCAGTAGAGCGGCAGCGCAGCGCTCCGGAGCGCCGCTTCAAGCCGAAAGACGCCGGGAAGCGGCACTTTCCTCCGGATAGCTCCGGAGCCGCGCTTCTGCCTCTCTAGTCGTCTCTATCTTAGCGAAAAGCTTTCCCACTCCACTTGGCAAGGGGAGAGTGGACCTGCACTGCACACTAACCGCGGTTTGCAAAGAAAGAGGATTTGCTGCACATTCCAAGGACACGGCTCTTTCCGAGGCAATCTGCAACCTGCTGTCAGATGGAAGTGCTCTCTGCCCTCTCCTGCCCAGCTCTAGGTACTAGCGGGCACTTGCCAGCCTGGCCGAGGCAAACAACCTCCAGAGATGTCACAGAGCATAAGTGGAGCACAGATGCTCAAAAGCAGCAAAGCTGAAGAGCCTGGCTCAGCTTCACTAGTGTGCAATTGACTGACTGCGAAAAACAAAGCAGCACAGCACCGGGCTTCTGGGCGCTGTGAAGGCAATTGCCAAAACCAGGCAGCTGCTCCTTCCCAAGCACAGGCAGCTGCCTATGTTCTTGCTTGTCGACAAACTCACCGCTGCCCTTCTTTTCAGCAGCTGCCACCGTCTTCTGTGCATCTCGCAGCCTCTGGCGACGAGCAAGACTTGCCAAGGTGGGACGCATCAGGACCAAGTCAAAACGCAGGCAAGTTGTCCTGGAACGCTTTCCATTCGCTTGCCGAGAGTGAATTCAAGAGGCAGGAGAGCGGCAGCCACCGTCCTCCAGCAGTCGGAAGGCTTCGCACGCAAGCCCGCTTCTTTGCGGCTTCGTTCTTCGCCTCTTCCAAGCAACCGCGATCTCTGCCTCTCGGAGGCGAAGAAGCGGCTAATTCGCGCACAGCTCAGTAGAGCGGCAGCGCAGCGCTCCGGAGCGCCGCTTCAAGCCGAAAGACGCCGGGAAGCGGCACTTTCCTCCGGATAGCTCCGGAGCCGCGCTTCTGCCTCTCTAGTCGTCTCTATCTTAGCGAAAAGCTTTCCCACTCCACTTGGCAAGGGGAGAGTGTACCTGCACTGCACACTAACCGCGGTTTGCAAAGAAAGAGGATTTGCTGCACATTCCAAGGACACGGCTCTTTCCGAGGCAATCTGCAACCTGCTGTCAGATGGAAGTGCTCTCTGCCCTCTCCTGCCCAGCTCTAGGTACTAGCGGGCACTTGCCAGCCTGGGCGAGGCAAACAACCTCGAGAGATGTCACAGAGCATAAGTGGAGCACAGATGCTCAAAAGCAGCAAAGCTGAAGAGCCTGGCTCAGCTTCACTAGTGTGCAATTGACTGACTGCGAAAAACAAAGCAGCAGAGCACCGGGCTTCTGGGCGCTGTGAAGGCAATTGCCAAAACCAGGCAGCTGCTCCTTCCCAAGCACAGGCAGCTGCCTATGTTCTTGCTTGTCGACAAACTCACCGCTGCCCTTCTTTTCAGCAGCTGCCACCGTCTTCTGTGCATCTCGCAGCCTCTGGCGACGAGCAAGACTTGCCAAGGTGGGACGCATCAGGACCAAGTCAAAACGCAGGCAAGTTGTCCTGGAACGCTTTCCATTCGCTTGCCGAGAGTGAATTCAAGAGGCAGGAGAGCGGCAGCCACCGTCCTCCAGCAGTCGGAAGGCTTCGCACGCAAGCCCGCTTCTTTGCGGCTTCGTTCTTTGCCTCTTCCAAGCAACCGCGATCTCTGCCTCTCGGAGGCGAAGAAGCGGCTAATTCGCGCACAGCTCAGTAGAGCGGCAGCGCAGCGCTCCGGAGCGCCGCTTCAAGCCGAAAGACGCCGGGAAGCGGCACTTTCCTCCGGATAGCTCCGGAGCCGCGCTTCTGCCTCTCTAGTCGTCTCTATCTTAGCGAAAAGCTTTCCCACTCCACTTGGCAAGGGGAGAGTGGACCTGCACTGCACACTAACCGCGGTTTGCAAAGAAAGAGGATTTGCTGCACATTCCAAGGACACGGCTCTTTCCGAGGCAATCTGCAACCTGCTGTCAGATGGAAGTGCTCTCTGCCCTCTCCTGCCCAGCTCTAGGTACTAGCGGGCACTTGCCAGCCTGGCCGAGGCAAACAACCTCCAGAGATGTCACAGAGCATAAGTGGAGCACAGATGCTCAAAAGCAGCAAAGCTGAAGAGCCTGGCTCAGCTTCACTAGTGTGCAATTGACTGACTGCGAAAAACAAAGCAGCACAGCACCGGGCTTCTGGGCGCTGTGAAGGCAATTGCCAAAACCAGGCAGCTGCTCCTTCCCAAGCACAGGCAGCTGCCTATGTTCTTGCTTGTCGACAAACTCACCGCTGCCCTTCTTTTCAGCAGCTGCCACCGTCTTCTGTGCATCTCGCAGCCTCTGGCGACGAGCAAGACTTGCCAAGGTGGGACGCATCAGGACCAAGTCAAAACGCAGGCAAGTTGTCCTGGAACGCTTTCCATTCGCTTGCCGAGAGTGAATTCAAGAGGCAGGAGAGCGGCAGCCACCGTCCTCCAGCAGTCGGAAGGCTTCGCACGCAAGCCCGCTTCTTTGCGGCTTCGTTCTTCGCCTCTTCCAAGCAACCGCGATCTCTGCCTCTCGGAGGCGAAGAAGCGGCTAATTCGCGCACAGCTCAGTAGAGCGGCAGCGCAGCGCTCCGGAGCGCCGCTTCAAGCCGAAAGACGCCGGGAAGCGGCACTTTCCTCCGGATAGCTCCGGAGCCGCGCTTCTGCCTCTCTAGTCGTCTCTATCTTAGCGAAAAGCTTTCCCACTCCACTTGGCAAGGGGAGAGTGTACCTGCACTGCACACTAACCGCGGTTTGCAAAGAAAGAGGATTTGCTGCACATTCCAAGGACACGGCTCTTTCCGAGGCAATCTGCAACCTGCTGTCAGATGGAAGTGCTCTCTGCCCTCTCCTGCCCAGCTCTAGGTACTAGCGGGCACTTGCCAGCCTGGCCGAGGCAAACAACCTCCAGAGATGTCACAGAGCATAAGTGGAGCACAGATGCTCAAAAGCAGCAAAGCTGAAGAGCCTGGCTCAGCTTCACTAGTGTGCAATTGACTGACTGCGAAAAACAAAGCAGCAGAGCACCGGGCTTCTGGGCGCTGTGAAGGCAATTGCCAAAACCAGGCAGCTGCTCCTTCCCAAGCACAGGCAGCTGCCTATGTTCTTGCTTGTCGACAAACTCACCGCTGCCCTTCTTTTCAGCAGCTGCCACCGTCTTCTGTGCATCTCGCAGCCTCTGGCGACGAGCAAGACTTGCCAAGGTGGGACGCATCAGGACCAAGTCAAAACGCAGGCAAGTTGTCCTGGAACGCTTTCCATTCGCTTGCCGAGAGTGAATTCAAGAGGCAGGAGAGCGGCAGCCACCGTCCTCCAGCAGTCGGAAGGCTTCGCACGCAAGCCCGCTTCTTTGCGGCTTCGTTCTTCGCCTCTTCCAAGCAACCGCGATCTCTGCCTCTCGGAGGCGAAGAAGCGGCTAATTCGCGCACAGCTCAGTAGAGCGGCAGCGCAGCGCTCCGGAGCGCCGCTTCAAGCCGAAAGACGCCGGGAAGCGGCACTTTCCTCCGGATAGCTCCGGAGCCGCGCTTCTGCCTCTCTAGTCGTCTCTATCTTAGCGAAAAGCTTTCCCACTCCATTTGGCAAGGGGAGAGTGGACCTGCACTGCACACTAAACGCGGTTTGCAAAGAAAGAGGATTTGCTGCACATTCCAAGGACACGGCTCTTTCCGAGGCAATCTGCAACCTGCTGTCAGATGGAAGTGCTCTCTGCCCTCTCCTGCCCAGCTCTAGGTACTAGCGGGCACTTGCCAGCCTGGCCGAGGCAAACAACCTCCAGAGATGTCACAGAGCATAAGTGGAGCGCAGATGCTCAAAAGCAGCAAAGCTGAAGAGCCTGGCTCAGCTTCACTAGTGTGCAATTGACTGACTGCGAAAAACAAAGCAGCACAGCACCGGGCTTCTGGGCGCTGTGAAGGCAATTGCCAAAACCAGGCAGCTGCTCCTTCCCAAGCACAGGCAGCTGCCTATGTTCTTGCTTGTCGACAAACTCACCGCTGCCCTTCTTTTCAGCAGCTGCCACCATCTTCTGTGCATCTCGCAGCCTCTGGCGACGAGCAAGACTTGCCAAGGTGGGACGCATCAGGACCAAGTCAAAACGCAGGCAAGTTGTCCTGGAACGCTTTCCATTCGCTTGCCGAGAGTGAATTCAACAGGCAGGAGAGCGGCAGCCACCGTCCTCCAGCAGTCGGAAGGCTTCGCACGCAAGCCCGCTTCTTTGCGCCTTCGTTCTTCGCCTCTTCCAAGCAACCGCGATCTCTGCCTCTCGGAGGCGAAGAAGCGGCTAATTCGCGCACAGCTCAGTAGAGCGGCAGCGCAGCGCTCCGGAGCGCCGCTTCAAGCCGAAAGACGCCGGGAAGCGGCACTTTCCTGCGGATAGCTCCGGAGCCGCGCTTCTGCCTCTCTAGTCGTCTCTATCTTAGCGAAAAGCTTTCCCACTCCATTTGGCAAGGGGAGAGTGGACCTGCACTGCACACTAACCGCGGTTTGCAAAGAAAGAGGATTTGCTGCACATTCCAAGGACACGGCTCTTTCCGAGGCAATCTGCAACCTGCTGTCAGATGGAAGTGCTCTCTGCCCTCTCCTGCCCAGCTCTAGGTACTAGCGGGCACTTGCCAGCCTGGCCGAGGCAAACAACCTCCAGAGATGTCACAGAGCATAAGTGGAGCACAGATGCTCAAAAGCAGCAAAGCTGAAGAGCCTGGCTCAGCTTCACTAGTGTGCAATTGACTGACTGCGAAAAACAAAGCAGCAGAGCACCGGGCTTCTGGGCGCTGTGAAGGCAATTGCCAAAACCAGGCAGCTGCTCCTTCCCAAGCACAGGCAGCTGCCTATGTTCTTGCTTGTCGACAAACTCACCGCTGCCCTTCTTTTCAGCAGCTGCCACCGTCTTCTGTGCATCTCGCAGCCTCTGGCGACGAGCAAGACTTGCCAAGGTGGGACGCATCAGGACCAAGTCAAAACGCAGGCAAGTTGTCCTGGAACGCTTTCCATTCGCTTGCCGAGAGTGAATTCAAGAGGCAGGAGAGCGGCAGCCACCGTCCTCCAGCAGTCGGAAGGCTTCGCACGCAAGCCCGCTTCTTTGCGGCTTCGTTCTTCGCCTCTTCCAAGCAACCGCGATCTCTGCCTCTCGGAGGCGAAGAAGCGGCTAATTCGCGCACAGCTCAGTAGAGCGGCAGCGCAGCGCTCCGGAGCGCCGCTTCAAGCCGAAAGACGCCGGGAAGCGGCACTTTCCTCCGGATAGCTCCGGAGCCGCGCTTCTGCCTCTCTAGTCGTCTCTATCTTAGCGAAAAGCTTTCCCACTCCACTTGGCAAGGGGAGAGTGTACCTGCACTGCACACTAACCGCGGTTTGCAAAGAAAGAGGATTTGCTGCACATTCCAAGGACACGGCTCTTTCCGAGGCAATCTGCAACCTGCTGTCAGATGGAAGTGCTCTCTGCCCTCTCCTGCCCAGCTCTAGGTACTAGCGGGCACTTGCCAGCCTGGCCGAGGCAAACAACCTCCAGAGATGTCACAGAGCATAAGTGGAGCACAGATGCTCAAAAGCAGCAAAGCTGAAGAGCCTGGCTCAGCTTCACTAGTGTGCAATTGACTGACTGCGAAAAACAAAGCAGCAGAGCACCGGGCTTCTGGGCGCTGTGAAGGCAATTGCCAAAACCAGGCAGCTGCTCCTTCCCAAGCACAGGCAGCTGCCTATGTTCTTGCTTGTCGACAAACTCACCGCTGCCCTTCTTTTCAGCAGCTGCCACCGTCTTCTGTGCATCTCGCAGCCTCTGGCGACGAGCAAGACTTGCCAAGGTGGGACGCATCAGGACCAAGTCAAAACGCAGGCAAGTTGTCCTGGAACGCTTTCCATTCGCTTGCCGAGAGTGAATTCAAGAGGCAGGAGAGCGGCAGCCACCGTCCTCCAGCAGTCGGAAGGCTTCGCACGCAAGCCCGCTTCTTTGCGGCTTCGTTCTTTGCCTCTTCCAAGCAACCGCGATCTCTGCCTCTCGGAGGCGAAGAAGCGGCTAATTCGCGCACAGCTCAGTAGAGCGGCAGCGCAGCGCTCCGGAGCGCCGCTTCAAGCCGAAAGACGCCGGGAAGCGGCACTTTCCTCCGGATAGCTCCGGAGCCGCGCTTCTGCCTCTCTAGTCGTCTCTATCTTAGCGAAAAGCTTTCCCACTCCACTTGGCAAGGGGAGAGTGGACCTGCACTGCACACTAACCGCGGTTTGCAAAGAAAGAGGATTTGCTGCACATTCCAAGGACACGGCTCTTTCCGAGGCAATCTGCAACCTGCTGTCAGATGGAAGTGCTCTCTGCCCTCTCCTGCCCAGCTCTAGGTACTAGCGGGCACTTGCCAGCCTGGCCGAGGCAAACAACCTCCAGAGATGTCACAGAGCATAAGTGGAGCACAGATGCTCAAAAGCAGCAAAGCTGAAGAGCCTGGCTCAGCTTCACTAGTGTGCAATTGACTGACTGCGAAAAACAAAGCAGCACAGCACCGGGCTTCTGGGCGCTGTGAAGGCAATTGCCAAAACCAGGCAGCTGCTCCTTCCCAAGCACAGGCAGCTGCCTATGTTCTTGCTTGTCGACAAACTCACCGCTGCCCTTCTTTTCAGCAGCTGCCACCGTCTTCTGTGCATCTCGCAGCCTCTGGCGACGAGCAAGACTTGCCAAGGTGGGACGCATCAGGACCAAGTCAAAACGCAGGCAAGTTGTCCTGGAACGCTTTCCATTCGCTTGCCGAGAGTGAATTCAAGAGGCAGGAGAGCGGCAGCCACCGTCCTCCAGCAGTCGGAAGGCTTCGCACGCAAGCCCGCTTCTTTGCGGCTTCGTTCTTCGCCTCTTCCAAGCAACCGCGATCTCTGCCTCTCGGAGGCGAAGAAGCGGCTAATTCGCGCACAGCTCAGTAGAGCGGCAGCGCAGCGCTCCGGAGCGCCGCTTCAAGCCGAAAGACGCCGGGAAGCGGCACTTTCCTCCGGATAGCTCCGGAGCCGCGCTTCTGCCTCTCTAGTCGTCTCTATCTTAGCGAAAAGCTTTCCCACTCCACTTGGCAAGGGGAGAGTGTACCTGCACTGCACACTAACCGCGGTTTGCAAAGAAAGAGGATTTGCTGCACATTCCAAGGACACGGCTCTTTCCGAGGCAATCTGCAACCTGCTGTCAGATGGAAGTGCTCTCTGCCCTCTCCTGCCCAGCTCTAGGTACTAGCGGGCACTTGCCAGCCTGGCCGAGGCAAACAACCTCCAGAGATGTCACAGAGCATAAGTGGAGCACAGATGCTCAAAAGCAGCAAAGCTGAAGAGCCTGGCTCAGCTTCACTAGTGTGCAATTGACTGACTGCGAAAAACAAAGCAGCAGAGCACCGGGCTTCTGGGCGCTGTGAAGGCAATTGCCAAAACCAGGCAGCTGCTCCTTCCCAAGCACAGGCAGCTGCCTATGTTCTTGCTTGTCGACAAACTCACCGCTGCCCTTCTTTTCAGCAGCTGCCACCGTCTTCTGTGCATCTCGCAGCCTCTGGCGACGAGCAAGACTTGCCAAGGTGGGACGCATCAGGACCAAGTCAAAACGCAGGCAAGTTGTCCTGGAACGCTTTCCATTCGCTTGCCGAGAGTGAATTCAAGAGGCAGGAGAGCGGCAGCCACCGTCCTCCAGCAGTCGGAAGGCTTCGCACGCAAGCCCGCTTCTTTGCGGCTTCGTTCTTCGCCTCTTCCAAGCAACCGCGATCTCTGCCTCTCGGAGGCGAAGAAGCGGCTAATTCGCGCACAGCTCAGTAGAGCGGCAGCGCAGCGCTCCGGAGCGCCGCTTCAAGCCGAAAGACGCCGGGAAGCGGCACTTTCCTCCGGATAGCTCCGGAGCCGCGCTTCTGCCTCTCTAGTCGTCTCTATCTTAGCGAAAAGCTTTCCCACTCCACTTGGCAAGGGGAGAGTGGACCTGCACTGCACACTAACCGCGGTTTGCAAAGAAAGAGGATTTGCTGCACATTCCAAGGACACGGCTCTTTCCGAGGCAATCTGCAACCTGCTGTCAGATGGAAGTGCTCTCTGCCCTCTCCTGCCCAGCTCTAGGTACTAGCGGGCACTTGCCAGCCTGGCCGAGGCAAACAACCTCCAGAGATGTCACAGAGCATAAGTGGAGCACAGATGCTCAAAAGCAGCAAAGCTGAAGAGCCTGGCTCAGCTTCACTAGTGTGCAATTGACTGACTGCGAAAAACAAAGCAGCACAGCACCGGGCTTCTGGGCGCTGTGAAGGCAATTGCCAAAACCAGGCAGCTGCTCCTTCCCAAGCACAGGCAGCTGCCTATGTTCTTGCTTGTCGACAAACTCACCGCTGCCCTTCTTTTCAGCAGCTGCCACCGTCTTCTGTGCATCTCGCAGCCTCTGGCGACGAGCAAGACTTGCCAAGGTGGGACGCATCAGGACCAAGTCAAAACGCAGGCAAGTTGTCCTGGAACGCTTTCCATTCGCTTGCCGAGAGTGAATTCAAGAGGCAGGAGAGCGGCAGCCACCGTCCTCCAGCAGTCGGAAGGCTTCGCACGCAAGCCCGCTTCTTTGCGGCTTCGTTCTTCGCCTCTTCCAAGCAACCGCGATCTCTGCCTCTCGGAGGCGAAGAAGCGGCTAATTCGCGCACAGCTCAGTAGAGCGGCAGCGCAGCGCTCCGGAGCGCCGCTTCAAGCCGAAAGACGCCGGGAAGCGGCACTTTCCTCCGGATAGCTCCGGAGCCGCGCTTCTGCCTCTCTAGTCGTCTCTATCTTAGCGAAAAGCTTTCCCACTCCACTTGGCAAGGGGAGAGTGTACCTGCACTGCACACTAACCGCGGTTTGCAAAGAAAGAGGATTTGCTGCACATTCCAAGGACACGGCTCTTTCCGAGGCAATCTGCAACCTGCTGTCAGATGGAAGTGCTCTCTGCCCTCTCCTGCCCAGCTCTAGGTACTAGCGGGCACTTGCCAGCCTGGGCGAGGCAAACAACCTCGAGAGATGTCACAGAGCATAAGTGGAGCACAGATGCTCAAAAGCAGCAAAGCTGAAGAGCCTGGCTCAGCTTCACTAGTGTGCAATTGACTGACTGCGAAAAACAAAGCAGCAGAGCACCGGGCTTCTGGGCGCTGTGAAGGCAATTGCCAAAACCAGGCAGCTGCTCCTTCCCAAGCACAGGCAGCTGCCTATGTTCTTGCTTGTCGACAAACTCACCGCTGCCCTTCTTTTCAGCAGCTGCCACCGTCTTCTGTGCATCTCGCAGCCTCTGGCGACGAGCAAGACTTGCCAAGGTGGGACGCATCAGGACCAAGTCAAAACGCAGGCAAGTTGTCCTGGAACGCTTTCCATTCGCTTGCCGAGAGTGAATTCAAGAGGCAGGAGAGCGGCAGCCACCGTCCTCCAGCAGTCGGAAGGCTTCGCACGCAAGCCCGCTTCTTTGCGGCTTCGTTCTTTGCCTCTTCCAAGCAACCGCGATCTCTGCCTCTCGGAGGCGAAGAAGCGGCTAATTCGCGCACAGCTCAGTAGAGCGGCAGCGCAGCGCTCCGGAGCGCCGCTTCAAGCCGAAAGACGCCGGGAAGCGGCACTTTCCTCCGGATAGCTCCGGAGCCGCGCTTCTGCCTCTCTAGTCGTCTCTATCTTAGCGAAAAGCTTTCCCACTCCACTTGGCAAGGGGAGAGTGGACCTGCACTGCACACTAACCGCGGTTTGCAAAGAAAGAGGATTTGCTGCACATTCCAAGGACACGGCTCTTTCCGAGGCAATCTGCAACCTGCTGTCAGATGGAAGTGCTCTCTGCCCTCTCCTGCCCAGCTCTAGGTACTAGCGGGCACTTGCCAGCCTGGCCGAGGCAAACAACCTCCAGAGATGTCACAGAGCATAAGTGGAGCACAGATGCTCAAAAGCAGCAAAGCTGAAGAGCCTGGCTCAGCTTCACTAGTGTGCAATTGACTGACTGCGAAAAACAAAGCAGCACAGCACCGGGCTTCTGGGCGCTGTGAAGGCAATTGCCAAAACCAGGCAGCTGCTCCTTCCCAAGCACAGGCAGCTGCCTATGTTCTTGCTTGTCGACAAACTCACCGCTGCCCTTCTTTTCAGCAGCTGCCACCGTCTTCTGTGCATCTCGCAGCCTCTGGCGACGAGCAAGACTTGCCAAGGTGGGACGCATCAGGACCAAGTCAAAACGCAGGCAAGTTGTCCTGGAACGCTTTCCATTCGCTTGCCGAGAGTGAATTCAAGAGGCAGGAGAGCGGCAGCCACCGTCCTCCAGCAGTCGGAAGGCTTCGCACGCAAGCCCGCTTCTTTGCGGCTTCGTTCTTCGCCTCTTCCAAGCAACCGCGATCTCTGCCTCTCGGAGGCGAAGAAGCGGCTAATTCGCGCACAGCTCAGTAGAGCGGCAGCGCAGCGCTCCGGAGCGCCGCTTCAAGCCGAAAGACGCCGGGAAGCGGCACTTTCCTCCGGATAGCTCCGGAGCCGCGCTTCTGCCTCTCTAGTCGTCTCTATCTTAGCGAAAAGCTTTCCCACTCCACTTGGCAAGGGGAGAGTGTACCTGCACTGCACACTAACCGCGGTTTGCAAAGAAAGAGGATTTGCTGCACATTCCAAGGACACGGCTCTTTCCGAGGCAATCTGCAACCTGCTGTCAGATGGAAGTGCTCTCTGCCCTCTCCTGCCCAGCTCTAGGTACTAGCGGGCACTTGCCAGCCTGGCCGAGGCAAACAACCTCCAGAGATGTCACAGAGCATAAGTGGAGCACAGATGCTCAAAAGCAGCAAAGCTGAAGAGCCTGGCTCAGCTTCACTAGTGTGCAATTGACTGACTGCGAAAAACAAAGCAGCAGAGCACCGGGCTTCTGGGCGCTGTGAAGGCAATTGCCAAAACCAGGCAGCTGCTCCTTCCCAAGCACAGGCAGCTGCCTATGTTCTTGCTTGTCGACAAACTCACCGCTGCCCTTCTTTTCAGCAGCTGCCACCGTCTTCTGTGCATCTCGCAGCCTCTGGCGACGAGCAAGACTTGCCAAGGTGGGACGCATCAGGACCAAGTCAAAACGCAGGCAAGTTGTCCTGGAACGCTTTCCATTCGCTTGCCGAGAGTGAATTCAAGAGGCAGGAGAGCGGCAGCCACCGTCCTCCAGCAGTCGGAAGGCTTCGCACGCAAGCCCGCTTCTTTGCGGCTTCGTTCTTCGCCTCTTCCAAGCAACCGCGATCTCTGCCTCTCGGAGGCGAAGAAGCGGCTAATTCGCGCACAGCTCAGTAGAGCGGCAGCGCAGCGCTCCGGAGCGCCGCTTCAAGCCGAAAGACGCCGGGAAGCGGCACTTTCCTCCGGATAGCTCCGGAGCCGCGCTTCTGCCTCTCTAGTCGTCTCTATCTTAGCGAAAAGCTTTCCCACTCCACTTGGCAAGGGGAGAGTGGACCTGCACTGCACACTAACCGCGGTTTGCAAAGAAAGAGGATTTGCTGCACATTCCAAGGACACGGCTCTTTCCGAGGCAATCTGCAACCTGCTGTCAGATGGAAGTGCTCTCTGCCCTCTCCTGCCCAGCTCTAGGTACTAGCGGGCACTTGCCAGCCTGGCCGAGGCAAACAACCTCCAGAGATGTCACAGAGCATAAGTGGAGCACAGATGCTCAAAAGCAGCAAAGCTGAAGAGCCTGGCTCAGCTTCACTAGTGTGCAATTGACTGACTGCGAAAAACAAAGCAGCACAGCACCGGGCTTCTGGGCGCTGTGAAGGCAATTGCCAAAACCAGGCAGCTGCTCCTTCCCAAGCACAGGCAGCTGCCTATGTTCTTGCTTGTCGACAAACTCACCGCTGCCCTTCTTTCAGCAGCTGCCACCGTCTTCTGTGCATCTCGCAGCCTCTGGCGACGAGCAAGACTTGCCAAGGTGGGACGCATCAGGACCAAGTCAAAATGCAGCAAGTTGTCCTGGAACGCTTTCCATTCGCTTGCCGAGAGTGAATTCAAGAGGCAGGAGAGCGGCAGCCACCGTCCTCCAGCAGTCGGAAGGCTTCGCACGCAAGCCCGCTTCTTTGCGGCTTCGTTCTTCGCCTCTTCCAAGCAACCGCGATCTCTGCCTCTCGGAGGCGAAGAAGCGGCTAATTCGCGCACAGCTCAGTAGAGCGGCAGCGCAGCGCTCCGGAGCGCCGCTTCAAGCCGAAAGACGCCGGGAAGCGGCACTTTCCTCCGGATAGCTCCGGAGCCGCGCTTCTGCCTCTCTAGTCGTCTCTATCTTAGCGAAAAGCTTTCCCACTCCACTTGGCAAGGGGAGAGTGGACCTGCACTGCACACTAACCGCGGTTTGCAAAGAAAGAGGATTTGCTGCACATTCCAAGGACACGGCTCTTTCCGAGGCAATCTGCAACCTGCTGTCAGATGGAAGTGCTCTCTGCCCTCTCCTGCCCAGCTCTAGGTACTAGCGGGCACTTGCCAGCCTGGCCGAGGCAAACAACCTCCAGAGATGTCACAGAGCATAAGTGGAGCACAGATGCTCAAAAGCAGCAAAGCTGAAGAGCCTGGCTCAGCTTCACTAGTGTGCAATTGACTGACTGCGAAAAACAAAGCAGCACAGCACCGGGCTTCTGGGCGCTGTGAAGGCAATTGCCAAAACCAGGCAGCTGCTCCTTCCCAAGCACAGGCAGCTGCCTATGTTCTTGCTTGTCGACAAACTCACCGCTGCCCTTCTTTTCAGCAGCTGCCACCGTCTTCTGTGCATCTCGCAGCCTCTGGCGACGAGCAAGACTTGCCAAGGTGGGAGGCATCAGGACCAAGTCAAAACGCAGCAAGTTGTCCTGGAACGCTTTCCATTCGCTTGCCGAGAGTGAATTCAAGAGGCAGGAGAGCGGCAGCCACCGTCCTCCAGCAGTCGGAAGGCTTCGCACGCAAGCCCGCTTCTTTGCGGCTTCGTTCTTCGCCTCTTCCAAGCAACCGCGATCTCTGCCTCTCGGAGGCGAAGAAGCGGCTAATTCGCGCACAGCTCAGTAGAGCGGCAGCGCAGCGCTCCGGAGCGCCGCTTCAAGCCGAAAGACGCCGGGAAGCGGCACTTTCCTGCGGATAGCTCCGGAGCCGCGCTTCTGCCTCTCTAGTCGTCTCTATCTTAGCGAAAAGCTTTCCCACTCCATTTGGCAAGGGGAGAGTGACCTGCACTGCACACTAACCGCGGTTTGCAAAGAAAGAGGATTTGCTGCACATTCCAAGGACACGGCTCTTTCCGAGGCAATCTGCAACCTGCTGTCAGATGGAAGTGCTCTCTGCCCTCTCCTGCCCAGCTCTAGGTACTAGCGGGCACTTGCCAGCCTGGCCGAGGCAAACAACCTCCAGAGATGTCACAGAGCATAAGTGGAGCACAGATGCTCAAAAGCAGCAAAGCTGAAGAGCCTGCTCAGCTTCACTAGTGTGCAATTGACTGACTGCGAAAAACAAAGCAGCACAGCACCGGGCTTCTGGGCGCTGTGAAGGCAATTGCCAAAACAACCCATG
>NW_027100241.1:0-64000 GCF_031753505.1 Anomalospiza imberbis
CCGCATAGAACAGGGGGCCACTGTGTCACAATGGAGGTTTTTGAGACCAAGGAGACCGTTGTGACATGATGGAAGATGACTGAACCAACAGGTAAGGCTACATGGAGCCAAGGAGGCATTGTGACATGAAGAAAGCAAGGATTCCAGTGGTGCCTAAGAGAACCACATAGATCCAAGGAGCCACTGTGAAACAGTGGAGCTTTTCATTCCAAGGAGGCCATTGTAACATGATGGAAGATGATCAAACACACAAGTAAGGCAATATTGTGCCAGGAAGCCATTGTCACATGAAGAAATCAAGGATTCCATTGTGATACGACAGAGCTGCAGAAACTGCTGACAGAAATGCTGTGGGCATGGAGGTAGGACATAAGAGGATGCTGGGCACTGCAGCATTTCCTGCTCTGACTGGGAAAAGAACTAGGGAAAACCAGAGCTGTGTCCTCCCTCCTGTTTAAAGAGAATTCTTTTAAGGCATAGAAAATATACCTTTCATGCAGTGTTTTCCAAGATTCTTTCAAACCTTTTTCCTTGCCCTCTTGTACTGGCCATCTCTTGATTTTAAGCCTGACAAGTCCAAGGTATTCCCTGATGAATCAGAGTCCCCTCCTCACACATGGGATAGCCTGAATCAAAATGGGAGCCTAAATGCTGCTTAGGACAGAAAAACAAGTTTCCTACAAATGCCTCAGTACTGGAATATGTCCTTATGCTAGACTTCCCTAAGATTTCTCTTCAAACAGTAGCACTGGCATTACTGTGCATGATTTAGGTACTAGAGCTGCCATATAGTCAATAACCCTGCACAGACACAGCTAGGTACCAAAAACATGTCCACACCTTGTCCTTAGCAGAGTTTCCTACGCACCATAAGAAACAAGTCATGTGTGCAAGCTTGTTGCAGGCTTTGACATTGTAAGCATCTTGAAAAGTATACAGGAATCCCATTAGAAGTACACACTTCGGGTTTATATGATATAAAGACAACACTACTGCTTCATATCACAGCTTGGACACCAAGAGCAAGTGGGATAAAACATCATCTAGGGTAGAGAATGTTTAAAAATTCACAAAATACCTGAGCCGTTCTCGGTGGAGTATTTCTTTCAGAAGGTCCCAGAGACGGTGACTGGCTGGTGCTGGTGGCATTTGGAGATGGAGATGTTTTTCTGTAAGGATGGTCCAACATTTTAGGTTACAAGGCAAAAATATCAGCAGTCATTGCTCTTTCCTCACAGCAAAAACAGACCTTCATTTCCCAGAGGGTTTTTTTTGAAATGGCTGTTGTCCTGACTGAACTTACTGAAAAAGGGTCACCTCCAATGTCTTTCTATCTCTTTCACTGTAGCCAGGCCAATCAACCTGAATGTCTTTGAAGAAATGTTCCTTCAGACTGAAAGAATTCTCATTTGCACCCAGGCTGGCAACCTACGGGCAGACATTTAAAACGTCAATATTCACTTCACCTAAAGGCAGACTACAGATGTAAAACTGGTAGTGCAAAGCTAAAGCAAAGCTGAAAAGAAAATCATGCATCAGTTTTCCAGGACTTTTGTTTGATGTGAAGAACAAAGCAGCTGTCATGTAAGAGGCAACAAGATTAAACAGCTGTGGTCCATTTGGGCTGTAGAAATTTGGATATAAGTAAATGCCAAAGTCCCTGCACCAGAGATCCAGGTTTTTTGGTCTTTAATGCAGCTTTGAGAATCAAGGTACACTATGCCAGAACTCTCAGTCTTCACCATTTGAAATACATGGAGAGGCCAGGTTTTTCCTTTCTGTCTTCTTTTGAGTAGGACCCAGAGAACATCATCTCCATGAGCAAGTCCATATTTTTCCACCCTCAGGAGGACTCCTGCTGCCCTCTTGTTTCACCCAGCTATATTGCCATGGCAGAGCACAGCCTGGACCTGTAACGGGGCATGTTTTCATCATCCCATGAAGCACCACAGGATGCTGGCATTTGTCTCTGCAAACAGAACTGCTTTTCTTTCTCAAGTGTCTGCTCAGAGGAAACTACAGCTTCCTATGGAACTCTTACAGGAGATAACCTACCTAGAGCTACACTTCAACAGCTTAAAAGTAACAAAGATACCCAGAATCAGGAATTCACTTCTTAAAAGCAGAACTAAGGCGGTGTGGGAAGAGAAGGAAGGCTGTGAGTATAAGAGCTCAGCAAGTTCTCGCTACTGGTTTTTCATGTATAGCAAAAAATAACACCCCCTCCCTATGAAGTTAAGAAAAATGTGAATAACCATTTTCGGGATGTAGTGCTGTTCACAAAGCCCTTTCAGAATGCAAACCAGTATCTTGAGGCAGTTCACACTGCAAAAAATCTCCTTAAACATTAACAAGAAGAAACAGAAAGGAGAATTTTCTTTCATCTCTTGCCCTCTAAGGAGCTGAGCTTTGAAATCTTACCATCATTTTTTCCTAGCTAAAAAGGAAATATTGCTACTCGATGCGGTAATGCTTGCATAATTCAGCAACAGCCTACACTGATGGGGACTATTGAACAAGGAAGGAAACAGCCACTGCATCCTTCAGTCAATGTGAATCGGATGAATGGCTGTAATAAAGAAATACCAGTGGCACTCAAAGGACAACTGGAAAATTATGAGAAATAATAGGTGCCAAGGAAGTTGAAGACTCAATCCACACAAGAGCAAAGAAACTCTGTGCTCAAAGTTGGGCCACCACCTTTCTCATGTAGGATTTGCCTGGAACACCCTTCCCTGGAAGGCAACCCCCACAGACCCCAGTAGAAGCAAATACCATTGAGAGGCCACCAAGTCTGTTCAAATGAAATACTGCCCTGTGCAGCTACCAAAATTCTCTCCTCTGAAACTTGTCCCAGGGTATTTTAAGGACCTCAGCTAAGTGTTTCACCCACTTGAGAGTTTCACCCTGTGAAGTTACTTCATCAAGCAGTTCAACAGTGCAAGGAAAAGAGGGAGGGTTCAAATAAGGCATGAGAAGCAACAACATTACAAAGAATTTATCACTGCCAGCTATTCTAGATAAACAACAAGTTTTGAGGATTTCTTTGAGGTTTTCATATGACTTCATATGATGTCCATAAGAATGATATGGACAGTGGGATTAAATGCACCTTTGGCAAGTTTGACAACACCAGAGGCCTGGGATGCCATCCAGAGGGACATGGAGAACCTTGGCAAGTAGGGCCCTGGGAACCTCATCAGATTCAACAAGGCCAAGTGAAAAGTGCTGCATCTTTGGGGTTGGGACATGGCCTGTCCCTGCTGGGCAGGGATGCTGCGATGGGATGGGGTGGCTGGGATGAAGGTGGGGAGGACTTGGGAGTGCTGGTGGATGAGAGGCTGGGCATGAGCTGGCAACGTGTGCTGGCAGCCCAGAAAGGCAACCGTGTCCTGGGCTGCATCAGGTGAAGCGTGGCCAGCAGGTCAAGGGAGGGGATATGACGCAGCAGGCGCTGTTTTGAAACCAGGAACTCCTGCTTAGTGGCTGGTGGAGACTTCATGCGTATTGGTGAGAAATCCGGGAGCTTTGTCTCTTCCATCACACACACGGAGACTGACCTTTCTTTACACGCTCCTTCAGTCTTTCAGTGTAGGTCAAATTTTTAATGCCTTTCTCCACTTCCTCTTCCTTGAACCATGCCTCTCTGCTATTTGTCTGCAAACCTAATTGCACAAACATCACACACTTCAATTATTGAGAACACTGTAAACATGCCAGTTGTCGAGTGAAGACACAACTAATGTTTGAGAAGTTCAATCCAGTGTGGATAAAGAAACTTCCCACAGCATTCAAACAAAACACCTCCTAAAACCATACCCCTGAATGACTTCTAAAGAAAATTACCTGAAACCATAACCAAGCATTAAGATGAAAATTAGGTAAGAGTTCTTCACCCAGAGGGTGATCAGGCATTGGGACAGGCTCCCCACAAGGCTGCTCATGGTACCAAGTCCACCAGAGCTCAGAAAACATTTGGACAAGTTCCACAGGCACCTGGTGGGATTCTTGGGGACAGAGCTGCACTTGCATATCCTTGTGGATCCCTTCCAACTCTGATTCTGATTCTCTGATTCTGTGACAAAGCCCAGTCCCTAACTGGTACTGCATGGAGCAGGTTGCAAAGGCACCCTGTACCCTACCAGCAACCAGACCTGTCTCACCTGAGTTTCTCTGTGCCAGCCTAAAGCCAAAGCGGCACCAAGTTCCACAATTGTCTCACTACTGCCAGTCCTCACACCCCAGTTACTGAATGTTAAATATTCCCTTAGGATCTGTGTAGACCACCACCAAGAATCACACAAATCATCATCCACATGTGAAACAGAACGTCCCCAGGGAGAAATCTGAAGTTTAGCTTTGTCTCTCCGGAAAGCTACCATGATGCTAGTTTAAAATGCTCTGCACGAGGCTAAGACAGAGCAAGAGCTGCACTTGCAGTGGCAGGGAAGTCCCTGCAGGCAGGTGACTGCAGCCACAGCCAGGTGAGAGCCTGCTTTTCTCAGGGCAGCTGGCTGTACCTGGCTCAGCTCACTGCTGCAGGCAGCACCACTGAGTGCCTGTACGGGGAATGTGCACCTCGAGTCTGCCTGGAGCCAGGCTCCTTGGGGAAACAGCACTGAGAACAGATTAATAACAAATTACATCACCCAAGCACGTTGTGCTTTGTGGGAAATGATGGAATCCGTGGGGAAGATGACATCAGTATCTTCCTTTCCATTTCCTTGAAAAGAACCCAGCACAGTGTTGTGGCAACACTCGCTTATCAACGACCAAGACAAAAAAATTAAATCAAGCAAAGTTTCCCATGCTGACCTTGTGAAATTCTCTACGCAACTTCCTCAAGGTCATTTTCTTTCAATTCCCAATTAAATTTAAAGGATAACGACAGTGCCTAGATACTCCAAAATCAAAAGCTTAGCTACCAAGGCAGTGAATTTAGGTGCATGGAGCGGTCCAAACCTTGACCTCAATGCTCCAAATTGCATCCCATCAAGCAGTATGGGAACAAGGAAGGACTGGCAGGCTTTCTGAGGGGAAAACAAACCAGTGGCTACATGCAAGAGACTGCAAGGTTGACCTGAGGGCATACCACCTCCAGCCAAGATCTCTGAACACAAGAGATCCCCTGTCCCGAGAATATGCTGCAAAAATGAATTACCAAGTTGAAAGTCTTACAGATATTGAGCAAAATGTGAAAGGCAACCATACCTCCAAGTGGGTTATTCAATTGGACATTGTGCGCACTTCCATTGTGCAATGCCTCGCTGGCATTTGGCTAAAAGGAAAAAGATATTTTCTGTAAAAACTTAAGCCTACTCTCCATCACTGCTGATTAACTAGGCCCTTCACTTTAAACAAGAGCTGTATTTGCGAAGGCTTGCTGTCACATCACTAAAAAGGGCTGCTTTGACACAGTTCTCCCTCTGCAAGCAGCCGGCTACAAAACTGCCCTGAGAGAGCAACACTCCCTTAGCCTCTAATGCAGCCAAGCGTTCAAGTAGCAAGTCATCCTTTCCCAATTGCTGGAATTTATAGGCACAGGCTTCCCTTGAAATCAAGTGCCTGAGTGCAACTGAACTGGCCAGTGTTCAGCTAACAATCCAGGTGAGAGTGGTTGACAAAAATGTAAGAATTTTGGACACGACCTGATGCTGGGATTTATTTGGTATTAAGGAAGCACATCCTGGAGTCAGCTCCAAGAAGAATTTCACCTGCATAAGGTGAATTTCGACTCTCAACAGGCATGAGAGCCCTTTCTCTTGTCCTCAGCTCTAGATGCAATTCTTTGCAGGTGTGAAATTGAAGCAGTTTATCCTAGGTTAATCAGATATTACAAAATTTGGGTTGCTTGGCTGATCTCATCATTTAGTACAGAATGTATTGCATTCCACTGGAGGTTAAAATGTTCATCAGCCTAAGTACATTTTTTAATGAAAACAACTACTGCCATCCAACTGCTTCATTCCGTAGGCAAAATTGCCTTAGCAAAAATCTGAAAAGCTATGATAAATGGACTGAAAGATGTGCACTAATTACCATGTGAAGAGAGACATCAATACAGAAGATAGAATATTACATAATTGAAGAACTGATGTAATTTAGAACCAATGAAGATTCATGTCTTTGGCTGCTAAAAATGCTAAAATTTCTTTGTTTGGAAAAGCTTTGAAAATGGTGTGCATGTAGCTGGAGCTCTCCACTATGCATCACACCTGAGAATAAAGAAATGGCTACTCCTAGTACTAAAAAATACTGTTAGAGCGTTTCCTTTCTCCTGACATGTTCGGTGAGTGCAGGGCAAAGACAGAACAATGAGAAATCTATGCATTTTGACCAAGAGCCATGCCCAGAGCATGAATTTCCTGAGTGTCCCAGCATGGAGAACATCTGACTTTCACTGGCACCTCCTCAATGGCATCCCTGAGAACCCCTTCCATCAGAGAACTTCCCACTTCCACTGGCACCTCCTCCGTGTCATCCCTGTGAGTCGTTTCCACCGGGGCAGCTGCCTCAAAGGGGCCCTTGGAGCACCAGTGGGGCCCCAGCCCTGCCCGACAGGTCCTGCGGGGTCAGCAGCACCTGACACCAACACCACGGCCAAGCCCCCACCCGCTGGCAACCCGCAGAGCCCGACAGCTGCCCCTCACCTGTTGGTCCTGGGACCCCTAGGTCACCCTGACGGGCATCGCAGTGCTGTTGGGGGCCCTGCGGGACGCAGTGTGGGTTGGGGCCCTGACGAACGCTCTGGATCGTGCCCAGGCCCACAGCTCCGCCATCCCGCTCTGCCTCGGGTGCTCTGGCTCCCACACAGCCACTGATCCTGCTGAAAAATCTGCAAAATGCAAAATATTTGTTAGGAAAATGTGTTCTTTGATGTTTCTCCTTTGTGGCTTTCAAGGCTCACCAACAAGGAGGGAGATTATTCCCATGAAACAAGAAGTAGCCAACAAGCTCTAAGTGATGGCCAGGCCTTTGAAAGGCAGGTTGCTTCTTGGCTGAATGGCCTTGTGGAGGTGCAGGGCTTGACAGGCTTCAGTTTCCTCAGACACAGGGGAGGTTAGCAAGGCTTGGGAAGAAGGATGTACCACTGATGGTGGACACAAAGAATGGAGAATTTATGGGCACAAGGACATTTGGCAGAATCCCCAAGGAAAGGAACAAACTGATAAAGCCAATGCAGAAACTGTGCTGAATCACCTCCTGCGAGGTAAAAGGCCATTCCAGCAGGGGCAGACCACGGCTATCCACTCAAGAAGCCTCTCACTAAGAAAAAGGGAGAGTCTGAGCATGCAGACTATTGAGCATGAGAAGTGAGAGGATCATTACCCAACAGCAGACAGAATACTAATTATGAAGAGAACTAGGGAACTTGCAGTCAGTGAACACTAATTCCTTTCTTTGCTAAAATGTAGAAATATGAAGACACTCTGGTTCTTGTGGTGCTGGCTTTGTGAATTTGTCCCTGAGCCCCCCCCTTTCTGCACAGAACTGTAAATAATTACCTCCACTCAGTGTGTGGATCGGCCTCTTGAACAGCGTGTGCTAGAACCAACCAAGCTGGAACAACACTCGCTATCGCTCTGACACCTCCGCTCTCAACGCAGCCGCCAAAGGGTCTGACCGGCCCTGCTGTGTGCTGGTGACAATGGCCACGTGTCCTTGGAAACGGGGAGTTCCATGTTCCAGGCTGGACGTGATGTCACTGAGGAGTGGGATGCGACACAGTCGGGGCACAGGGAATTCACAATGGGCACATGTGGGGAATGCCCTGCCTTGTCCCATGACTGACTCAGCTCATTTCCAAGTGCAGAAAGGGGTGCTCTGGCCACACCAGTTGCTGCAGTAGCTTTGCATACCAGGGCTAATGAAGTGTTTCTGCACACAAGTGCTGCACTTGGCCCTCTCTGAGGCAAAGGAGCAGCTTAACACCCCTAACCAGGGCAGCAAGGTGCAGCCCCCCCGCCCCAGCACTGGGTGATCCTGTCGTGGGCCAGTCAGTCTGTGAGGCTTGCAGCACATACACGGTCACTCAAATATTATCTCTTTGACAAAACCCCCCAGCCTTTCCTCATCCCAGTCTCCTTAAAGGAAACAATCCAGCAGCAAGCCCAGGCCCCCATGTGCTGTGCAGGAGGAGCTGACGTGGAAAGGCCCACGCTGGCCCTGAGCACAATTACAGGCTGATAATTGTGCTGACTGCAGCTGGCTGTTGGAGTTACTGACACATGCAGATAAACATTTTATACTCAGTTTATGATGGTTTTATTGTCATTTTCCCCCCTACCCAAGATTATTCCTGATTTAAGCCAGCTGGCACCAAAAATAAGTGTTGTCCAGTCATTACAGGGAGAGGGAATAAGAGCATGCAGTTGAGAATGTGTTGAATATTACCATCCAAAGCACATTTTCAATGACATCTTGTATTTGTTTTCAAGACCATGTCTATACCTACCCATGTCTGATTTCCTGGCTGTCCCACTCACAAGGACAGTGCAGTTTGGGGAAAGAAAGGGAGGAAGCAATTTGTCAAACACCAGAGCCCACACCTGTGTCCCTTTTTGGGAATGACTGGATGGTGTTGATTATGGATCCCCAGTCATGAACTGTTGGAAAAGCCTGTGTATGAATCATTAAAGGAATCCATGGAGGTGTTACACTGGACTCCAGAATGTCCAACAGCCTTTCTGTATCTTTTAAAGGTTATTGGTGACAACCCCTGCTCTGCAGTTACCAGATTTGACTGACCACTTTGCACTGCTCATACGGGAGTGCCTTTTCCTTGCACAGCAACTCCATATTTAGCTCCAAGAATGAAGGAAGTAACCCTGTGGCATTTTGAGCCTTTTTCTCAAAAAACATCTAAACAATGTACTAGAGGGATGGCCAATGCACCTCAGAGCAGGAGCCACCATGGTCCTTGCTGAGAGAATGTACTTGAAAATAAATGGGGAAAAAAGTGACAGTCTATGTGCCACACATGGCTTTGTCTGGTGTAGAGCAAAAAGGAGGTCACTGGTTATCCCTGAGCAGAATCTGAAAGTAACAAGTGGTGCTTCTGGAACAAAAGACCTTGAGACCCAGGCCCCTCAAAAACGTTCTTTGTTCTTGCTGCTTAGAGTGTGCCTAGAGTGACATGTGGGTCACCTTCCTGCCAGTTCAGTATGTGCAGGGCAGAGGGGGGAATGTCAATAAGTGATCGGTTGTCCTGAAGTCCCTTTTGCCGGGGCAGATGCCATGGGGGTCTCTCACCCAGAGAAAGAGCCAGGACCCGCAGGGTAGATCCTGTGTCCTGGATCCGGCCAGGACAGGGGTAATTTTTGCAGCAGCCAGGAGGAGCATGGCCAGGACCTTGGGGTAACTGGCTATCACCTGCCACGTGGCAGGGGGAAATGGAAGGGGTTTGTTCTTTTCTTTCTTTTCTTTCTTTTCCTTTTTTTTTTTTTTAACAAAGTCTTTTCCCATTCTTTCTATTAGAAACCATTAACATTTTGTAATAACCTTTCCTTGCAACCATAACCATTCCAGTATTCTGCATTTCCTTACTTTTTAAAAGTTACTTTCTCCAAACAGAATCTTTGCAAGCTCTCTTTGAACCCAAAACTGGTGGTACACCTCCTGCTCCAGCTCCTGTTCCTGCTCCTGAGGGTAAGTCTGCTTTTCAAGCAATTGCAGTCACTGGGATGTGGGTCCCCAGCCAGCGTCTCCCTTCATGCTGCACGGCTTCTGTTGGCAAACAACACTTAAATATAAACATCAGGCGTAGGAATGTGCCCCCTGTTGACGGAGTAAACAAGTTACCCTTTGTCTCCTTAAAAAGGAAAAAAGCCCGGAAGGTTCTCTCCTCAGTTTGGGTAAAAGACACCTCATAGGACCTTGGGGACTTCACCTCAAACTTAAGGATAGCCAATTGGACAGAAGCCAAAAAGTCCCGCCTAAGCAATTCCCTAGAAAAAGAAGAGAACAAAAGAGTTCATCGCTTTTGTGAAGTGTTTTAGCAGGAGCAAGAACCTCTTGCCCTGGCTCGGGTTTTCTCGGTAAAGAGCTTTTTTATTTTGCCTTTTATTAAAACTTTTTGTTTCCGACACTGTCACAGGAGCCATCCTGCTTCTTTATGCCACCTGAGGTAGCTGAGCTATCAAGGGTATAATGCTTATCTCTGAGAGCTTAGGAGACCTGGCTTGAAGAGAAAAAGCATTAATAAGGGAACATGAAAACTAGCGCTAAGAGAAACGTTTTCTGAGACTTTTTTCAGAAGAGAAAGGGGATGGTGAAAGCTAGCACAGGGCTTAAAATTACTACAGTAATTTTTTGGTTTTTTTTTTCTATTAGACACTATTTCCTTGGATATATTTGGTTTTAGTTTGGGTTTGGTAGCTTGGTTGGTTCAATTCTTTTTGTTTTGGGGAGTGATGGTGGTGGATGGGTGCATGTTTGGTTTATGGCTGTTTTTTGGTTTTTTTTATGTTACTATTTCATATATCTTTCTTTGTTGTTTTTTTTTTTTTTTTTAACCAAAGATTTTTCCTTCCTTTATGTTATAAACCAATATTTGTAACAGCCTTTCCTTGCAACTACAACCATTTCAGTGTTGTGCAGTTCCTTGTTTCTTAAAATGAAAACATTTTTCAGATTGAAAATTACTTACTCGGGATAGAATCTTTTTGGGGTCGAATGGGACGCCAAGTAGCCAGAGCACCTCCTGCACATGCTCGTGACAGTGATGGTAAGTCTCCTTTTCAAGCAGTTGTGGTCACTTGGATGTGGTTCCAAGACAGCATCTCCCTCCATGCTGCACGGTTTCTGTAGGCAAATACAGCAAAACTTACATGTCAACATAATGGAGCAATACAGAAGCAAACAGAAGCATTCTGAGCCATTTTTCAGAAGAGAAAGGGGATGGTGAAAGCTAACACAGGGATTAAAACACAGTGATTTCTATGCAACAGGGTTGATAAAGGACTGACCCAAATTTGTAGAGAGCGCGGGACTCCAGGGCGGTTTGGATGGATGAGAGCTCTCTGAAGTCAGGTCTTAGAAGATGTGGTTTATTAAAAGGGATGAAAAGCCCTGCTTGGAGTTGCCAGGCGCAACTCGTGGCAGGCCCAGGGAGAGAGGGAGAGGGAGAGAGAGGGAGCGAAGGTTCCAGGTGAGGGTCCCAGAGGAAGGTCCAAGAGAGCGTCCGGTCCCTCGGGCACACCTTATCAGGGGGCTTCAAGGTGGGCTGGAACAGGACTTGGGCCAATGGGGTCCCAGATACCTGATACTTCAGGGGAGGGTCACAGGTGTGGGATGAACCAGACATTGGGGGTGAGACAGAGCATTCCATTTGACCCTTGGACCTATCTGCAGGTAAAGGGCATTGTTTAATCAGAAAGGGGGATTGCTTTCAACCTGGCTATACTATTGTTTTCTAGTTATTCAGTAGTCAAGGTTTGTTGTTTCAAATCTAGTTCTCATCTCAATGTCTGGATTTTCCAAATCTTTTGCCAGGCAATCATATTTATAAGGTTTTCCTATTTCATCTTCCCCAACACAAATTAACAAGAGGGATATTCGTTAGAGCTACCATTACTCATCACACACTTTAAGCAACCCGTACCATCAAGCCCAAAGCTAATATGGCTCCGTGTTAAATATTCCTGATGGATTACACATCCTTGTGTGAAGATGGAATTAGGATTTAAAGCCAGTATTTATGCATATACAAGCGTTGTGCAAGAGCATTGCCTATTCCAAATGGAAACTAAATATCACCTGCACAGGGTAAACGCTGCAATAACATGAGTACATTTCTCCCATCAGGTTCACAGGCAGCTTAACCAATTCTCTGCTTGCAAATAATCTCTTCTGGCATCTTTTGGGGCCCTAAACCAGGAATGTCACACCTAAAGACTGTGGGACCATGAAAATTCCTCCCGATACAAACCAGTCTCCAGGTGACACAAGTGACTACGGCAGCCTCCAATAATGCAGCGGGACCCAGGTTTGCTGTGTTCTCTTTGTCATCATGGGTTTGTAATTCAGACTCACAGAGGGGCTTGAGTTGGAAGGGACCTTAAAGACCCTCTAGATCCAGTCCCCTCTGCCACGGGCAGGGACGCCTTCCACTGGAGCAGGTGACTCAGAGCCCCTCCAAGCTGTGGCAAACACCCAAGGACCCCTTTTTCTCTGTTTTGCAAGGTCAGCTTTCCATGCTCACATTCACAGATGGCTCCAGTCTCACACAGAGCATTGCTGGCTGGTCACTCTTATCTCCACAGCCCAGTAGAGATCCTATTTTGGATGGCTCTCACTGCTCCCAAGGCCCCAGGTAGCAGCCACTGCCTCTCCTCTGTCACCCGAGGACACAAGGAAAAACGTCTCACTCAGCTTTGGTCACAATGAAGAGACTAATTTATTTCTTCTGACTGCAATCATTTCTAGTTTTCAAAAGGTGCCAGTGGATTGGAGGGTGAATGTGCCACCTCTCCAACGACACTGGAAAAACTACCTGTCTATCAAATTTCTCTGCCTCTATGAAGGAATGCAAAACAAGAGGTTGTTTACAGCAAGTTGCCTGAGAAAATTCTCTACAAGAATGTAAACTCAGAAGGCTTTAGAAAATCCTGAGAAATCAAGGCAACACTCCTCCTTCTGCTTTCCCTTCCAGGATCAGTGATTTCCTGCCGCTTCCTCCATGTCTGAGACAACTGAAAAGATAAGGGGCTGAGGATGCAGCTTCTGGCAGAGAGTTGATAACACTCAGCTGAGTATTTTATTCTCCTGCCACTGAGCTGTCAGGCTGCTTACACAAAAAAAAAAATCCTCCTGGTGTGGAAAGGGGCTGGTGTGAGCAGCAGGAATTGTTGCTGGCTGGAACATTTCAAAGAGCTGGACAAAAGAAACATTTTGTGGAAGGCCACCAGCTGCCCTCTGTCAGCAGCACAAGGTGTGAGGTCCCCCTTGAAGGCCATCCCTGCACAAGGACAGCCTGGCCTCCTCCAGTACCCAGAACACCTTTCAGGCTTTTGGGCTGGCCTCGTCCCTCACTCTGGAGAAGCAGGTTGCTGTTGGAACTCTCATAGCCACAGCTCCCGGCTGGATTGCCGTGTCTTACCACAGACAGCCCTGGAGACAACAGTACAGACAGGCTCCATCTGCAATAAAAGGGGACTTGGGTCCAGCTTTTCCCTTGGACCAGCGTGCAGCAAGCACACCTGGGCCTCATTCAGGTCTGTGTGGGCTGGTAGTCAGCTTCTGCTGGGAATTTAAAGCTTTTACCCTACTTTCCACAATAAAGAATGGAGCAAACCCAGCTGCACCAAACCCCAAATTTCACTCTAACAATCACAATTTTCATTTTCCTCTATTCAAGCCTTGAAGAAAACAAACTTTACTTGAGTGAGCTGGAGGCACAGTGTCCTCCAAGATCATTCTTGAGTAGGACAACATTCCAGGGGAAGCCTGGCAAAGCCAGAGTTTACTGATGCTCAGGAAGCTTTGCAAAAGCTTCCACCTGCAGTGCTCTTGCACCCTCCAGAGCTCCTGGAGCCCTCAGTCACCCCAGGCACAGTTTGGACAGCAAGGGGATGGTTCCGTTTGGGACATGTGGGGACAGGAGGAGGGAAGACTTTGCAAACACTGTCACGAGGGCAGGGCTCTTTTCCTTTATGGTGCCAAGTGGTAGTACATAATCTTTGAGTTAATGTCAGGTGCTGAGGGGCACAAATTCTCAGTGAGAAGGACAGAGTGTCTCCACTCACACAGCAAGGTAAGTGAAGGGGAAAGCGCAATCTATCTTTCATGGGAGGTGTTCAGTTTTAAACAAAATATTTTTGCAGGAGACGTGCCTAGGCAGCGGTGACTGAGAGCATTTTATCAGACTCACAGAGCATAGCCACATCTGCTTTGCCACATTTGCTCTCTTTTTTTCATGGTGAATGATTTCTGCTGCCAGGGTGGCTCCTGCTTGGAGTTCTACTCCCAGTGGAGTCCCGGAGTCTCCTCAGCAGGCCTTTGCAGCGAGTTCTGAGCCAACGTGTGGCTCTGCTGTCATCCCAAATCTGTCCTTCCCTTGCCCAGCCTGAGTGCAAGTGGGGCATGTGCTGGGCATGGCTGGAGATTTTCATGGCCAAACTCCTCCTGCATTTACATCTGCTCCTGGCTTTGGGTGGCACAAATCACAAAACACCCACTGCAGTTGACAAATGGCATTTCCTGCAGATTGCTACAGCCGCACTGCTGATCGACAAACACACGAGAATCCATTTCATCCATTGGAAAATGTCATTTATTACAAATTGCTACACCCACTCTGACAATACAGAACTATACAAATCTCAATTTAGGTTAAAACCAGGAATTTATTAGATTATTACAACCAGTCTAGGTAAAAATATACAAATACCAACTTCAGTTAATAAAACTTAATTTATTGCCAACCTCTACAGCAACTCACTATACACAAAGGTTAATTACGTGTTTAACAACTTAATTTATTACATATTTCTACAAGTGTAGAGCCCATATAGAAATACAGAAATACGCATACCCTCTCTAAATAGCCCTACACTAAGAATTCAATCAATAGACTTATACAACAATGCCCTCCATACATCTTAAAATAAAATTAAATACATATGTACATGCACATATATATAAATGCACATACAAGTATAACAGTCTACAGATGTAAATATAGATTAAACATCACATGCTACATACAACAAATATACATACATTTATATCTATCAATAGATTAGATATATAAACCAAACCTGTCTATAAATATACAAATATCACTGTGCTAAGGTAAATACCCATCCAACTGCATAAATACAAACATCACTGCAACATAACTTTAAACAGAACAGCAAGCAGAGGGATCCCAGCTGCCCCATCTTCAAAGCCTCTCCCTCGGGCTCTTCCTCCCGTGCAGAGCAGCTCTCCTGGACAGGGACGGCAGATGGCACAGCTGGGAAGCAAAGGGAGCACTGAGTCAGTATGGGGACGTTTTCCTTGGCAGCAGCTGCACTTCCATCAGGGAAGGGAAGAATTCAGAGCCTCCCCAGGAGGGTTAGAAAGAAAAAGCAGCCGAGCGGGCCAGGCTGTGGTGAGCGCAGCCGCGGCGGGACTGTCCCGCAGCCCCGGCAGCCCGGCACAGCCAGCACAGCTCCCGGGCCCTGCCGGCACAGCTGCCTTGCCCAAGGACAGCCCCTGTGCCGGCCGGGGCAGCTGCGCTGAGCAGCCCCAGCACGGGCAGGGCCCGCTGCTGCCCCGCCGGGCAGTGCCCACGGCCACAGCCCACGCCACCCTCAGCCCCACCCTGCCTCCCCGGCCCTGGGGCCTCACCCGGGCTCTCTCCAGCGAGGCAGCAGCAGGTCCCCGTTCCCTGCTCTTGCTGCTGGCCTTCACCTTCTCCCTGCTGGCTCCCGTCAGTCTCCGTCTGTCCTCAAGGTCTCCACTGCAGCTGTGGCAAAAGCGGAGGCTCTGCAACTGGTTCCAAGTCCTGGCAGAGCTGCAGTCCCGGAGCCCTCTGTGCTCCCTGCCGGCCCCCTCCATCCCCTCAGCCCCGCCATGCTCTCGGCAAAGCCCCAGCCCCCTTCAGTTTCTTCAGCCCCTCACAGTCCTCTCAGCCCCTCAGCCCCTTCTGACCCATCCCGTCCCCCTAGACCCGCCACCCCTCGGCCTGTGCCACTTCCCTGTCACCTCAGTGCCACCATCGCCCTTGGCTGCCCCACAGCCCTCAGCCCCAGCAGCACCTCAGGGTCACCGTCCCTTCAGCGTCACCGCCCCCTCAGCCCCCTCAGTCTCACCGTCCTTCAGCAGCTCCTCAGGGGACAGTGCCTGGGGCCACCGGCAGCTCCCACCGCTCCAGGGACACCCGGGGCTGGAACTGCTGCTCCGCCCGGCCCGGCCGCCAGCTCGGACCCAGCACAGGGACAGGGGACACAGGGGGCACGGGGGAAAAGCAAGAGGTGAGGGAGGAAGCAGAGCAGGGGAAGAGGTTAAAAAGAGGTCTACACCTATACAGATGTATAAAAAGAGGCCTACACCTATATGCATGTATAAATGTAACTACGGACACCTACAACTATAACTGCACATCTAAAAATATAAATATATACACCTAAAACTAAAAATAAATTAACTAGACAAATCTCTGTCTATGTAGATAAATATAACTACATAAACCTATAAATACAACTACATATATCAATAAATAGAACTATGCACATCTATAAATATAACTAGAGACAGAGGAATTCTACCTGCCCAATGGTCACAGGCTCTCCCTCTGTCTCTTCCTGGCACACAGGGCAGCCCTCCTGGACAAGTTGATCACACGGGATCTGGGAAGCAAAGGGAACAACTGAGACAATACTGGCCCTTGTGCAAGTGTCCCTTGAGCACCAATTGTCCTTCTATCAGGGACATTAAAAGATGGTCTGAAAGGCAGACTCTCACTTGGCAATTTGAAGCCTGCTCTATAAAGAACAGGGATCCTTCCAAGTTTTCAAAACAGAACTGTGTAAAGTATTTAAGTATTCTAATAAAGTCTCAGCACCCACAGTGCAAATGGCACCCAAGAGAGCTTGAAACACAGACAGTCCCAATGACAGAGAGACCACAGTCCTCACCGAAATGGCTGAAGGCTGCTGGGGGCTGAGGTATGAACCAGACTGGGACACCCAGCTTGGTGGCACAACTCCCACAAGGTCAGGTTTATTCCCTGCTCTCTTGCCACAGCAGAGGACTCAGTGCCCAAGCCTCTGGCGAAGCGTGGAGGGCAGAGCTCGGGCAGGTTGTGCATGTGCCTTTGAACTAAAGGCACCAGGAAGCACCAACCCTGCAGACAAGAACTCAACTCTTCTCGTCTCCCTTCCTGCCAGAGGCAGGCTCAGAGCAGCCGTCTCACACCTCTCTAAACCAACGGGGGCTCTGTCCTTACCAGGCTCCTCGGGCTCTGGGGAACTGTTCTCGCAGCTCTCGGTGCCAGATGAAGTTTCCTCTGCTGCAGCCCGGTTCACAGGCTCCCCTCCTGAAGACTCAGGGGCAACATTCATATTGCCCTTGAAAGAACAATAGAAAAAAAGAAAACTAAAGATCATTCAGTATTTTGCTGGAATCGCATCAAGGATACGGTTACTCTCCTTCTCCACATAAACAGCGTTCAAAAGCTTTCAGCCCAGCCTCTTCCTTTGCCCTCCAATGGGTTACCTGAGCAGAGGGAGACCTTTCAGGCAGGGATCTCCTGATCTCCCGGATCATTTGCTCGACGGCCAAGCCAAGATCCACTGGTGGCAATTGCTCTTCGCCAGGTGCATTCCAGGCTGAGCCGGAGGCCGTCGATGCTGCACAACCTGCACTGCCAGGTGGAGCGCTGGGGGCTGAAGTGCCCGAGGTGGCTGCAAGAATCCAAAGACATTGGTCACACTCCACAATGTGGCTCTGGGACACAGATCTCTGTTGCTGCCTTGGATCAACCATCACAGGAAGCAGGCAGGAAAACCAGGCAGAGAATCTTTTGCCTTTCTAGGTGCCCCTTCTAAATAAGCTTGAGAATTTTGGGCCGAGAATGACAGAGCCTTGTGGAAAAATACTCCAAACAGTCACTTTTCATGACCTTTTGGGGAAAAGCAAGGCTACAACTCTTTTCCTACCTCGCGGGTCGTAGGCTGGGGGCTGCTGCTCCCTGTGGAGCTGCTGGAAGCTGCAGGGCTGGATCCTGAGCACCTCCCGGTCGATCGGAGGCAGCTGCCCCCCGTAGAGCTGCTGGAAGCGGCTGCGAGGCCCCTCCCGCCCGAGCGGCAGCAGCGGCTCCCCGTAGAAACCGAAGAAGCCGCAGGGCGGGATGCGCAGCAGCTCCCGCTCGGCGGGCGGCGGCCGCTCCCCATAGAGCTCCTGGAAGCGGCTCGGCCCCTCCCGCCGGGCCGGCACCGGCCGGTCCCTGTGCAGCAGGTGGAAGCCGCAGGGCGGGCGCCGGGCGAGCAGCGGCCGCTGCCCGGGGGGCGGCTGGAAGCGGCCAGGCCGGGGGCTGCGCAGCTCCCGCCCGTCCGGCAGCGTCCGCTCCCTGTGCAGCAGCAGGAAGCCGCTGGGCGGGGCGCCCGGGCGGCAGCGGCGGCCGCTCCCTGGAGAGCGGCTGGAAGCGACTGCGCCCGTCCCGCCCGTGCGGCAGCGGCCGCGCCCCGGGGAGCTGCTGGGAGCCGCGGGGCGGGCGCCTGCGGCCCTCCCGCCCCGCCGCCGGCCGCTGCCTGTTGGCCGCGCTCCGGCGCCTGATGCGGAGCAGGAGGTCGGGCGGTCGCGGCGAAAGCAGGGGTTGCCGTAGTGGAGCCAAGCCCCGGCATCGCCCGGCGCAGCTGAGCCAACCCGGCCCGGCACCCTGCGGAAGCCGTAGCGGTAGAGCTGGCGCACGAAGCTGCGGAACTGCGTGGCCCTGAAGGTGTGCGGGGCCGGGCCCTGGGCGTCGCCCGGGCTGAACAGCTCCCGCTCGAAGAGGGAGCGGTGGATGAGCAGCCCCCGGGCCCGGCTGTCCCAGCGCACGGAGCGGACGCGGGGGCTGTTCGCCAGGCGCCACAGCTTGGCGGGGAAGGCGCTGGCTCTGAGCCCGGCGGGCAGCGGCAGCTCCGCCATGGCGCCGCTCGCCGCTGTCGCCACAACGGCCCCGGCGCAACGGCCGCGTGGGGATACCATAGGGACAGAGCCAACGCGGGGATTTGGAGCCTGGGGGTGCTGGCACCAAAGTCCTGCTCTTGAGAGGGGTGCAGGGACACAGGGGCTGTCAGGACAACGAGAGACAGGGGACATGAGGCCACAATGGGCCAAGCAAGATCCTGCCCAGCGTGTCAGCAAAGACATTTCCTCCCCGTGGCCTTGGCACTCCAGGGCACCCAAAAAGGGCCGAGGAGTCCTATGTGTAACCAGGAGGGATGACTGACATCACTGTGGGTCCCAGCACTCCCCAGTCCCTTGCTGGCCATTCAGTGCACACTGGGGCCGCTGGGCATGTGTGGAACATGGGGATGGGGTGAACAAAAGTAAAGGGGGACCCCAAAGTGGAAGGAGTGGAAGCCAAAATCGCTGGGTGGAGACCCCCAAAACGGAGGTGTGAGATCCCAAAATGGAGGGAGGAACCCACAAAATTGGGGCAATGCCCCAAAAACCCACAGGAAGCTGTTCTCTCCTTCCATTGTTTACCAACAAGAGTTCCATCTACCAACTCTAATTGCAGCAAATAATTCCAAGTGTTTTAGCTGAAACTCATTCTGAGCAAACTTTTTAGAAGTGATCACAGAATCACAGAATGTTCTGTGTTGGAAGGGATCCACCGAGTCCAATTCTGAAGGGAATGGCTTGCTGGCAGGGTCAGCACCAAAGACACCCACCCCAGCTTAAGGAAGAAGTGTCATTGACTGTAGGGCAAAGCAGCACAGAAGTACAAAAGGATAAGCTAAGCAATGCACCTGATTATTACTAGAAAAGATTGCCTGTAGGGATTCAGAAAGATACATCACCAGTTACCCTCATACTTGACCATTGTCCCGACACACACGTCAGCTGGGGATGCCCTGTCACACCAAGGGATTGGAGAAGCACTCCCAGTAACTGGGAATTCCTATGTGGTTCGCCCACCCTCAAGCGAGGCCGCCAACATTGCTGTGAGAGGGCCCAGATTTTATACTGTTGAATAAACAAGCTACCACAACTTCTAGTGCGGGAACATCTGGTTTCATCCTCCTCTTGGCCAGGGCTCAGGGAGGAACTAAGGGAGTTTGCTTTGAGCCTACACCTTCAAACAAAGCCAGATAGAGATGTGATAAATGAATATGATTTGTGCCAATAATTGTAACTATATCGATATTTTAGAAAATATTTGTTAAAAAGTAATAGGAGAAAGTGATATGTAATTAGCATCACAAAACAGCTGTTCGCAGATGTTCATAAGATCCAGGATGGAGTATTGAGATATTTTAGACCAAACGGTCTTGGGAAGGACAAAGCTGGGGAAAAACTCCAAGAGTGGAATTGACATTGAGACAAATGAAAGTCCAGGCAACTTCTTCTTAGGAAAGAATGGCCTTGAAGACAATTAAGCTGCCCATATGGCCCTGGGCGCAAGGCTGGTGCCCCACAGGACATGGGTGCCACCCACGGTGGGGCACAAGGGGAAGGCTGAGGAAGCAGAGCCCAGAGACTCTGTGGGGGAAATAACAACAATTTTTTTTTTTTTCCTAAAAATAAGGAGTTGAAGAGCCTTGCTAGTTCTGCTGGCAGGGGGGTCTCTTGCAGGGGTGGGGAGAGTTTGAGGCCTTTCTCTTTAGGGACCGCCGGGGCCACCCAGGCAAGCAGTGCCTGCCTTGGGTGGGACCAGAGGGTCTGAGGCTGGTGCTCTGGACAGATGGATCAGAGGGACCTGCCTCATCGTGGGGCTGGTCCTGCTCTGGGGACACCGGCACAACTGGGGATGGCTTTGACCCCTGCTGGGGGTGGCCTCCGTTGTGGCAGCTTCCTCTTCTTCCTCTGTGGGCACTTGAGGGCTGCTGGGTAGAGTCCAAGAGCTGGGTCTGGGGCTGTTAGGGCTGGAGGAGTTGGGGTTGTTTGGGCTGGAGAAGCTGGGGGAACTGTGCCTGTTGGGTCTGGAGAGGCTCGGGGAGCTGGAGAAGATGGAACTGGAGCTGCTGGAGCAGCTGCGGGCTGCTGGGCTGTCATCCTCATCTGCGGCAGCGTGGGAGTGCAGCAGACTCTGGGCCCCTGAGCTGCAGTGTCTCACAGTGATGTCGCTGGTGCCCTGGACCAGTGGCACTGTGTGTTCCTCCAGGAAGCCCTGCAGACTCTGGATCATGTCTCCTGGTCTGGCCCACACACACAGAGAACATACAGGATGGCACTCTGTGCTCCTTGCCATCCACCACTGCTCCCTTTGGATGGCCTCCATCCTCTGGTTCAGCCAAGTCCGCACAGAGTCCAGAAGTTCCCGTCGTTGATGGAAAAGTCCTGCCCAGACCTTGGGCAGGACACCGCCGACAGCTCTGGCTGGTCTCTCCTGAGGAGAAGAGGGATGGGCCGGCACAGGGCCATGGGGGCTGATCTCATCCTGGCCGCCAGGAGCTGGCTCTGATGAGCTCGTGGCTGCTGGCAGCTGCTCAGGGGCTGTGATGACAATCTCTAGAGAGTCACCGGCATCATCAGAAAACCTGACAGTCTCTATTGCTCCTCTGCACAGTGGGATTTGTCTGTGCCCACCGCAGGATGCAGCTCCGGCAGAACTGGTGGCCACAGGGCAGAGTAGAAGCCACGTCAACCCAGGTGTCCTGGCAGATGGCACAGTTGCCATCTGTCTCTGTGGCCATATTTGGCTGCTGCAGCATGTTGGGGAGGGCTGAGGATCAGGAGCTGCTCTCTGTTGCCAGTGTCACACCCTGCAGGAGAGGGGAGGAAGGAGAAGGACACCCTCCCACCTCCCTAAAGCCCTGTCACCTGCCCACGTCTGACCAGGGGACGTTTCCTGTCAGTGCTGCAGGTACGCTCTGCCCCAGCCAGGCAGGGCTGGGGAAACCCTGCTGGTTGCTCTGGGACTGGCACTGGGACCTGCCAAGAACAGGCACCACTCAGCACCAGAGAAACCTGGCTTGACCCTCCACACCTCGCAGTCAGGCTCGGTAGGAGTTCAGGCCAGAGCCAGCCTGGCACCGGCTCTGCCCACGTCTGTATTTAAGCAGCGAGGGGGGACATGTCACAATCCTGCGCTCGGTGATGTCACCCTCCATCAGAAGGCCATGTCCACGCCAGTGCATGTTGATAGGAGAAAGAAGAAAACTTCTGTACTTCCATATTGCTCTGCCTTGGCCACCTGTGTCATGTGTCCATGGCCGTGTCTCATCCCTGCTCCTGACACCGTGCCAAGGTTTTCTGTGAGGAGCGGAGTGGTGGGAGCTGTCAGCATGAACGGCCTGTGGCTGGATGATGTCTCCTCCTGTCACTGGCTTTCCGTGGCAGTGCTGGGATTTGGAGAACCTGGGTGCTGGTGGCCAGCCCGGGGTGAGAGTGTCCCCCACCCCGTGGGACAGGGTTGTGTCCCTGCTTCAGGGAGAAGCAGGAAGGAATGTTTTGCTCCAGCCCCATCCACTCCCGCTGGCACTTGCCCGCAATGCCGGCTCCCTCTCCACTTGCCAAGTTTCTGTGTTTCTGGAGTTCAGTGCCTTTGTGCTCCTTTCCAGAGCCTCAGGAAGGACCTGGAGTTGCTGTCCCAGCAGAGTGGGGTACAAGGGCCAGAGGAGCAGTTTAAAGTCCTTGCTTGCTATACCATTGTAACTTTCTCTACTTTCAGACTTTACAGCTGCAGCCAGCTCTAAGTTTCTCTGCTCTTTCTGCTTCTAAGGCCTGCTTTCCCCAGCTTTGTGAAAATCATCTTACCTTTACTATTTCCCACATTCACTGAGCAGGATCTCAGGTCGAACACCCCCTCAAGGCCAAGCCTTTGCCACCCAAATCCATCAATGCTTGGATTATTTATTTACACGCTCAGGGTGCGAGCACGAGCCTCTGTATCAGGACTGAGTTCCCTCCTCCGCCTGCCAGCACCTCGCTTAGGGGACGAGAATGGATAACTGTGAAAGAATGACAGATAAAATTATTATGAAGATAACTTCAGCTCCTTCAGCTCCTGGTGCTCAGCTGCTCGTGCTGAACCGGACGACTTGGAGAGAAGAACACAGTCCATCCAATTCCTTCTGGGACACGGAGAGGGGAGGCTGTGGAAACAGGAGCAGTGTTTGGTGTGGCCTCCTTTCTGCCCTGCACGCCTTTCAGCGCTTTGAACCAGCCAAGAGCTTTCTCCAAGAGTGCAGTGGAGCAGCTGCTCCTGCTGCCGGGTCTGGCTCTCTCCAGTCTCTGACCTTGCCTGCTTTTGTCCCTCTTGCTGTGCCCTCTGCTCCCCCAGGGCTCGGTGGCTGCTGCCCAGGACTGTGGGACTGGCACAGATCCAGGGGTCGAGACCCTCCTTTCTCTGCCCTTGGAGCTGCCTGGGCACAGCAGCCTTTTCCATCTGGAAGCTCCCCATGGACAGGGAGGCCCCAGCTCCGTTCCTTGCACAACCTCCAGGAGCCCAGGGCTGCCATCTCAAGTCCCTGCTGGCCCTGGGGGCTCCCAGGTGGGCACAAGTGGGGCAGCAGAGCCAGCAGGGAGCCTGCAAGTCTCTTCCAGCCCTGTCTGCTCTGAGTTTGGGCCTTGGAGCCTCAGGTGGCCAAAGGCAGCTGCTGCTGGTCCCTCTGTGTGCCCCTGTGTTTAGCAGTGCTGCTCCATCCGTCTGTGCCCAGCCACGGGGAAAAGCCTCAGCCCTGCAGGGCCGGGAGCTGCCGGGCTCTGCCTGAGCAGCTCAGCCAGAGGGAAGGGAGCTGCTCCCCACGGGAACCAGGAGCCAAGGGCTGGAGCACCTCGTTCTGGGGCAGAGCCCAAATTCTGCAAGGGAGTAACAGAGTTATTCACGTGCACTGGTGTGTCAGCTCTGCAGGTGCTGTGCCTGCAAACACATGGCTCGAGATGTGCAAAAGAATTCTGCAACTCTTGGCTGGATCAGGATGTCAGCAGTGCTGAACTCCAGCTTAGTCCAAAGCAAACACTTGACACCTCTTCTCATATCTGCTAGATTTTTTACATCAGGGTATCCAGAGAAAAGTAAACAGAGGAGTAAATATTTTCATTGTTTATGAGAAATGTTTCTCATTTTGCTGAACATTTCTTTTTCAGGATGTGTTATCTTCTTAAAAAAAAAAAAGGAAAAGAAAAATGAGAAAATATGAAAAACAAGAAACAAATGTGTAGTGAAAATATTCTGTAACTTTGGATTAAGAGGTAACTGATCTTTTTAAAAGGAGAACTCATTTACTTTGTGCATGTTCTCATGCCTGGATCCATCTTACTGACTGACCCCAGCATTCTTTTTTTAAAGACTTTGGGTTTTGTTTCGAATATTAGGATTTTTTTTTTTTAATTGTAGTTGAAGCAATAGGAGGATGAGAGATGGATTGTGCACAACTGTGTCTTGAGAACAAAAATACTGCAGTTTGAAACTTGGACCTAAAGTATTGAAAATGAAACTTACAAATCCCAGTGCATTGTGTGACAGCAGCTTTTCCTATAGGATGTGCAGCATCACAAAGACTTCATCACTGGGGTTGGGAGGGCTTGGAGCTTTGTCCTGTGCCACTCTGGGATGTCATGAACCAGGACTTCGCCTGCCACCAGCCCAGGTCACCCTCTGCCACCGCAGCTCCTTGGGCCTTGTGTCCCCAAAGCAGACACAAAGTGTTTCTGCTGCTCCCCCTTTGCACAAACCCACAGAGCGCTGGGATTTTTCCAAGGCTCGTGTCTCCATTGGGCCATATTCCCAAAGAACCAGCAGCACATCCTGATGAATACGGAGAGTTACGTGGATGGTTGTTAGCTCCACTTCCTGCCTAGAAATCCTGAAACTGCTTCTAAATGCTGCTCCTTCAGCTCCTGGACACCTTCTCACACAGAGCTGGGAAAAAATCCCCTGGCCACCAGCTAAAAGGTGAGTTATGCCCAAGTTAGAGCTCTGTGGGAAATCTCTGTCCCTCCCTGACGTTTTAATGTATCTGTACATGGGGGTGTGCATGGATGCGTCTTGTATACAAAGGAAGGAGTGTGCAAGCAACGGGACTGACACTTTCAGTGTCCATGCTATTCCATACCCATGGGTACAGAGACACTATGGAAACCCTGGCAGAGACAGAGCCTTCTGTCCATGGGTACAGAGACATCCAAGAGCCCCTGGCACACTCAGAGCCTTCTGTCCATGGATACAGAGACATCCAAGAGCCCCTGGCACACACAGAGCCTTCTGTCCATGGGTACAGAGACATCCAAGAGCCCCTGGCACACACAGAGCCTTCTGTCCATGGATACAGAGACATCCAAGAGCCCCTGGCACACACAGAGCCTTCTGTCCATGGGTACAGAGACATCCAAGAGCCCCTGGCACACACAGAGCCTTCTGTCCATGGGTACAGAGACATCCAAGAGCCCCTGGCACACACAGGCCTGGCACACACAGGCCTGGCAGCACAGGTGGCTTTCCCCACAGGCTGCAGGAGATGAGAACACAACATTTGCCAACACTGACTGCAAGCCACAGCTCTGGGTGCTCCCCGTGAACCTCAGTTCTGGGACCACTGTCTGCCCCAAGCTCCAGAGACTGCAGTGGGAGCCTGGCTGGGCTCTGCCCTGGGGCCATCCTGCAGGGACAGCTGCAAACAGGGAGCATTCCCTTGCCACAAACAGCCAAGCCAGGGCTGCAGGGCAGCTGCTCCAGCCCGGAGTGCACTGCTGAGTGCTGTGCTCTGGGGCTGGGGCTCCCCGCACAGGGGACTGGACTGGTGTGCCAGAGGAGACAGAGAAGCTGCAGCTTCAGCCTAACTGAGGTGGGTGCGTGGGCTGGGAAGAGTGGGGAGGCTCAAGGGGATTCACAGAGCTCATCCTGCTGCAAGGACAAATAAAAAGGGAGTGGGAACTCAGCAGTGAGGAGAGCTGAGGGCTGGAGAGCAGCTCTGAATGACACTAAAATCCCACTGGACCTCTGAGACATTGCTGCTCCTCAGCCCGTGACAGGATGAGTCCCTAAGCCTGGGGCTCGGCCTTCCTCGTGGTGAGGGGCATCAAGGAAGGCAACAGTGTGATGGAGACTGCCATGGGCTGGGAACTCACTGGGGGAAAAGAGGGAGCAGTTGGGAAGTACAAGGCAGGTGGGGGAGAGAACTGTTCAGAGAAGGGCTGAGCTACAGCTTGAGCAAGCTGCAAAATGTCATTTGGGGTCATCCCAGATTGATTTCATTTCAGAAGCTATTGAACAAGTTTATTTTGGGGTGGTGGCATGTTTTCCCTGGGAGGCGTACACTCTGCACACTTGAGCTGTGTTGCTGAAATGCTCCAGCAGGTCTGTGCTGCAGGTCACCCCATTTCTTCTTTGGCTGATTGCGGCCCGGTGCTGAGCTCCAGCAGAGCCCTGGCAGAGCCCAGAGCAGCCTCAGCACCCGCAGAGCCCGGCTGCAAGGAGAGAAACCAGAAAGCGCCCGTCAGCTGAAGGCTCCTGTCCCCTTGTCCCAGCCGCCCGCGGTGCCCAGGCCATGCTGGCCGTGCCCAGAGCTGTGCCCAGAGCTGCCCATCCCTGCTGCCTTTGGGAGCAGAGCAGGAGGGCAGGACATGTGCCCAGCCTGCAGCCAGCCACGGCACATCCAGCCCTCAGCAGCTGCCCAGAGCAGGATGCTCCCGTGCTCGCTGCCATCTCCCCAAAGCTCTGATCCCACCATGCCAAGCAGACGGGACCCACCTGACGCCATCCCCCGCTGGAAGAAAAGCTGGTCCCAAACCATGTCCTCAGCCTTCTCCAAGGGCACGGCCCATCCACGCCACAGCTGCTCCCAAGCACTTCCTGATCCAGACTGGACCCCAGCTAGAATGCTTCCTCTAGAAAAACACACAACAAATTATTGAAAATAGATTACAGACAAAAAGGGGAACAAGAAAAAAGGTCAAAAATCATATTACTGTCAGGGACTTGAGGAAGGCCCAACCCCTGCATGCCAGGGAAAAACCCACCCACAGGTGAGGGAAGCCCAGGCTTTCTCCCTTCCCCCCTGCACTGCCCCCCAAAATAACGGTGACCCCAAAGCAAACAGGAGCAGTGGAGCAGCCCAAGCCCTTCCTTGCCTGCAGAGCAAAGCAGCCCCTGCACAGGTTCTGGAGTCCCACCTCTGCTCCCACCATGGGGGTTTGTTTGTGTCGGGCTGGCTGCCCCAGCCCCAGCCCCAGCCCGGGGCACGGTGGGTGCTGGGGCTGTTGGCAGGGCCAGGAGCCCACTCCCATTTCATCACCACCCCAGCCCATCCCCCAGCCCTGCCAAAAGCAGCCTGGCAGCCGCCTGAAGGATCAGCTGCATCCACCCCAGCAAAGGGGGAACCTTTGGTTCCTGGCCAGGCTGTGCAATGCCCAAATCTGGGAGCATCCCCCTGCGTGTGGACTCACCTGCAAATTCCCTGTGGAGCCTGGCTTTGGAGAAGGTGCCAGAATCGAAGTCCATCATTCTCAGCTGCCGGTGGCCAGGTGGAGGAAGAGGTTGTCATCCTTGATGTCATCCTTGCTGTCCCCAGCAGCAGCAGCCCCACCTGGTACAGCTCCTCCAGGGGCTCCTTCTCCTTCCTTGGGGGTGAGCCCAGGCTGTCTGGGTTCTGCCCAGGGCCCAGAGCTGTCAGGGAACCAGACAAGCAAACCAGCTCAGATGGCAGCCACCAGTGCTGGGCAGAGCAGCTCAGCTCCAGCACAAGGGCTGCGTGCCCCCATCTGATGACCCCTGGGCAGTGACACAGGCAGGACAAAATGTCTGGGTTCCTTTGCTTCTGATTGCCAAGGCATGTGTGGAGCTGCAACTTACCAGGGCCTTGCATCAAAGTGTGCCTGTGGCTCTCTCCCTTCTTCTAGGGCTGATGAATATCCTGCAGCCAGGGATCACAGAACAGCTCTTCTAACGAGGGCCTGTCCGAGTGCAGCATGGATAAACACCGCCTGATCACATCTTGGCACTCTGGG
The DNA here is from genome assembly GCF_031753505.1 of Anomalospiza imberbis. Classification (NCBI taxonomy): domain Eukaryota; kingdom Metazoa; phylum Chordata; class Aves; order Passeriformes; family Viduidae; genus Anomalospiza; species Anomalospiza imberbis. The sequence goes on from NW_027100241.1 coordinate 27,586, forward strand.
CAGAGAAACCAGAACCCGCCGGTCAGTTGGAGAAGGCTCCTGTTGGCTTTGCCCCACTATTCCCGTGCCCAGGCCATGCTGGATGTGCTCAGAGCTGGGCCTAAACTTCCCCATCAATTCCCTGTTTTGGAGGAGAGCAGGAGAGCGGGACATGTGCCACCTCCTCAGCAGCTGCCAGAGCGGGACGCTCACGAGCTGCTGCTGTCTCCCAGCACTGGCATTGCCCCCGTGGCCAGAGATGAGGATCCACCTTGAGAGAGCCGTTGTGGCAGTGAGAGCTGATGGTCCCAGCTGATGTTCTGGCTCCTCCTGAAAGGGTGCTGCCCGCAGACCATCTGGTGCAGCAGGATGCCCAGGGACCAGATGGTAGCTGGCTTGCCGTAGTAAAATCGAAAGTGGGTCCATTCTGGGGGCCTGTATGACCGTGTTCCTGTGGAATACAGATGGGGTTCATCAGGGGGATGCTGCTGCTCCCAGAGCCTGGCCCCAGCATCCCTGGGCGTGTGGGGGCTGCCCCAGTGGCACACGGGGTGACCGCTGCCCTCTCGCCAGCACCTGGGACTTGTGTACAGACTTGGGGTTGGAAAAGAAGCCACTGGGGTTGGAAGAGGGCAGCAGAAGTCCTGGCAAGGCCCGACCATGAGGAGGAAAAACCCACCCAGTGCTTGGGAAAACCATGCCTTCATCCTCCCTGCCTGCACTGCCCAAAAAACATCATGAATCCAAAACAAACCAGGTGAGTGGAGCAGTCCAAGCCCTTTGTCACCTGCACACCAAACCAGCTGGGACACAGGTTCCGGCCCCCCTCTTTGCTACCCCCACCCACCCGTGTTTTTGTTGGGCTGGCTGCCCCAGCCCCAGCCCCAGTCTTGGGCAGAGTGGTGGGCAAAGGCTGCCAGCAGGGCTGGAAGCTGGCTCCCCACCCAGCCCTGCTCAAATGCAACTCAGCTGAAATCTCAGCACCATGAAGGACAGCAAAAGGGAGAATCCCCGCTGCCACACCCAGCTTGGGCTGTGAGATGTTGGGCCATGAGATGCCAGGACCGAGAGCACACCCCTGCATGGGCTCACCTGCAAAGCGAGTGTAGGGTGTGTCTTGCAGGTAGGTGCCACAGCCAAAGTCGATCAATTTGGCCTGCCCGGTGGCCAGGTCAACCAGGATGTTCTGTGGTTTGATGTCCCTGTGCAGGACCCCACAGCTGGTGCAGTGCTGCACGGCCTCCAGCACCTGGCGGAACAGATCCCGCGCCACCTCCTCGGAAAGGAACCCACGTGCCCGAATGAAATGGTGCAGGTCCTGAGACCGCTTTGGGCGTTCCAGCACGATCAAGATGTATTTGGGGAGCTCAAGCCACTCCAGCAGCTGGATGACACCGGGGAAGCCAGTGGAGACCTTGTCCAGCAGCACGATCTCCAGGGGTGCGCTGGTGCCGTTGGGCTGCAGGAGGAACGCAATTCCGTCAGTGGGGCTGATGCCGTGCCGGGGATCGGGAGCCCCTCACCCAGCCCGGGATGCTCTGCGCCCTGCACTGACCCCACGCCCGCTCTCCCTCGAGGTGTCCTGGTGGCTCCCACCCTGCCGGGCCTCGGCTCATCCCCGCCCGGCACGGCCCGGCTTCTGCCGCTGGCCCCGCTCACTCACCAGCTCGCCCCAGTGCCGGACGCGGTTCCTTGGCACCCTTTTGATGGCCACCTGCAAGCCAAGAGCAGCAGCGGGCTGAGCTCGCCGCCCGCCATGCCCAGCCTCAGCCCCAGCCCCAGCTCCAGCCCCATCCTCCTCCTCCTCCTCCTCCTCCTCCTCCTCCTCCTCCCTCTCCCCCTCTCCCTTCTCCTTTTCCTTCTATCCCTCCTCCTCCCCCTCCTCTCCCTCCTCCTCCTCCTCCTCCTCCCCCTCCTCCTCCTCCTCCTCCTCCTCCTCCGCCCGCCGCCGGCCCCGCCGCTCACCGGGGCGCCGTCCGAGAGCCGCGTGGCCGCGAAGACGCTGCCGAAGCCGCCGCTGCCCAGCAGCGAACCCAGCCGGTACCGCTCCTGCAGGGCCTGCTGCGCCTTCCCTGCGGGCGGGACGCGGCTGTCAGCGCTCGGCCCGGGGCCAGGAGCGGCCCCCGAGCGCCCCCCGACCGCCCCGGGCCGGCCCTCCCCAGGCGTTCGCTCCCGGCAACGGGACAGCGGCGGCTCGGGGGCGGCGGCCACGCTGCCGAGCGGCGGAGCTCGGGCCGGGGAAGCCGCAGCGGAGGCGGCGGCAGCGGCCGCGCCGCGTGTGTCCTCCGCGGGGCCCGGGAGGAGCCGGGGCCGGGGCCAGGCTCGGGCCAGGCGGAGCCAGAGCGAGGCGATGCCGCCCCAGCCCCAGGCACCGATGCCCGCCCAGAAGCGCCACCGCCAGCACCTCCAGAGCCGGGCGGAGGCGAGACCCCGGCGGGACGGCCGGGGGCGGGGATGGGGCAGCCCCGCCCGGAGCCGGGGGCGGGCCGGGGGCATGGCCCGGCCGGGAATGGGGAGAGAGAGAGACTGGGAGAGGAGGGGACAGCGGGAAAGGGAGAGCGGGAGACGGTGCGGGACAGAGGGAGAGGGAGAGGAGAATCAAGAGGGAATCAACAAAATCGCTGCTTTGGCTGCTGCCGCCGCTGCTGCCGCTGCTGCTGCTGCTGCTGCTGCTGCTGCTGCTGCAACTGAAGCTCCGGGGCCGTTTGTCCCCGTGTCCGTTTGTCCGTTGCCCGCTCGCCCCTGCGCCCAGCCCCCCGCTCCCCGGGGGCAGCCCCTGAGCCTGTCCAAACACGGGAACTTTGCCGCGTTCAGCCCAGACCCAGAGTCTGGACTCCTGCACAGCGGCACAGAAATCCTCTTGGTCGCTGCTGTGCATTGTCCCTGCTGAGGGTCAAATACTATGGGAGCACATTCCCTGAATGCAGAATTTGTGCCTGACCCAAGCACTGAACTTAGTCTCCAGCACTGCTTTCCAAGAAAACCAGGGGAAGGCAAACTGTGTGTAGCTCATGGTATTTTACAGTGTCTCAAACTTGCCATGTCATGGATCTTAGAGGTGAGATCCAGTTGGATTAATGGGATGGAGAAGCAGTGCAAGATGGAAAAGGGGAGCATAAAAATAAACAGAGGAAAACATCTAGGATTGTTTCTTTCCATTTTCATTTCATTTCCTAAAAGCTCATTCAGTTTTCCCAGAATCTTCTCCACAGTCCTGTTTGCTCTTTCCAAGAACCTTTCCTGGAGAACGAGGTGCAGCTCCTGTCACAAGATGTGCCACCAGCTGCAGCTTCTCTTGGCTTTCCACACCGTGAGTGCAGCACGACTCTTACAGCAAAGCAGGACTAATGTTAGAAAAACTTGACAGCTTGTTCTTTCTTTTCCTTGTGGGCTGGGCAAGGTGAGGTTTTCATTGTTACTGTGATACCGTAAGAATCCATGACGGGCTACCGGAAATTATTAGGGAATGCAAGCCTGACTGAATGCAGAGAAAGAATCTGCAGAGCCTGCAGCCAGAAATGGAGAGCTGTGGGATAATCATTCCAACATCCCCATGGGCATCTTGAAAGTGATGTAGAAGATGAAAATGGGCTGACAGGGGAGTTCGTTTCTGTGTTCACTTTAGATGCTTCTACATCTCATGCACTGATATAATTCAAGAGTTCAAGCAATTAATGACAAGCACCAGACCAAGCTGGACCTCTCAGGAGATGACTGAAAGAATCTGAAAAGGAGAAATGCAGGCAATGACGTGGTGATCTTTTTCTGTAAGGATGGTCATTTTTTTCCTAATAATTGTCAGTCCACTCCCTCCGCTTTTGTCCTTCCTAACAAGGCCATTTTCATCCTAGATTCCCCATGAAATGGGAACCCGGAGCTTGTGGAAGTGCCTGAAAGATGCCCTGCTTCTCTGCAGGGACACTGAAGCTGAAACAGGAGCCGGAGCCCTCTCTGGGGAAGCCTCCTCCGAGCTGGAATGTGTGCCGTGCTGGGAGAGGAGCAGGAGGGGGAGAACGCTGGGCGCTGTGAGGCAGGAGCAGGAGGTTTGGGCCGCAGGACATTCCATCTGCACCGTGCCCGGGGCTCTGGGCCTGGCTCCGCGTGCGCTGAGCTCCTGACACTGCGGGAGCCCCCCGGGCTGGGCTCAGGTTCCCACTGGGACTGGGCAGCAGGCTGGACTCCACTGGGATCAGAAGCAGCAGGGAATATCTCTGGGCATCTCCATTTTCTGCTGCTGCTTGGAAGAAACAATGAAGTGTGTCGAGAAATTCTGGTTTCTCTTTCTCCTGGTGGAATTTTTCATTGTATTTGACACTCCAGAGGCAATTTCTGTGATGGCCTCTGTCAGCTGATCCTAGTTCAGCAGCAGCAGCAGCAGCAACAGGGCTGTGTTTGAGCACTGCAGATGTGTCCTGTGTGGCTTTAATTCTCTGTGACTTAGTGCTCAGGGACATGAGAGCATTTCAAGATCTGCTAATCATGATGCCTGTGACAAAAAGTCTGAGTTTCCTGTGACAAAAGCACTCTGGGTAGCACTGACAAAATTGCTGGCCAGCTTCTGCAAATCATTTGTAAGAAAAGTCATCTTTGATTGTTCCTGTTGGTTTGGTTGTGGGGTTTTTCCCGTGTTTTAGTTTTTTAAGATTGTCCACAAAGGCCATTCCTTGTGCCATTTCTCATTTTGTTTCTCTCAACCTTTGCTGTGGCCCCAGACTGTGTCAATGAGGAGCTGTGCTCTCAGTGGCTTTAAATGAACTAAAGGATCTCCCAGGAAAGTTTTCACCAGAAATCCTCCTTTTGTTCGCTCCTCTGGAGCTGCAGCAGCAATGTCTGTGTGCAGAGCTGGGGGCAGATCAGGGCTGGCACAGCAGCCCTGGTCCTGCTGGCCACACCATTCCTGATCCAGGCCAGGAGCCATTGGCCTTCTTGGCCACCTGGGCACATGGCTGGCTCATGTCCAGCCTGCTGTCCATCAGTCCCTGCAGGTCCCTTTCTGCCTGGCTGCTGTCCAGCCACTCTGTCCCCAGCCTGTAGCACTGCAGTGGTTGTTGTGGCTAAGGGGCAGGACCCGGCACTTGGACTTGTTAAACCTCACCATGCTGGATTTGGGCCCTGGATCCAGCCTGTCCAGGTCCCTCTGCAGAGCCCTCCTATCCTCCAGCACATTCACACCCACACCCAGCTCTATGTCATCTGCAAATTTGCTGATGCTGGACTCAATCCCCTCATGCAGATCATCCATGCAGACATTGATATCCACGCTGTCTGGCTCTGACCCCTCGGCCATCCTGTGGGTACCCTGTGATGGCACTCAGGGTGATCTGTTCCAGAACCTTGCCGGGCACCGAGGTCAGGCTGACAGGCCTGGAGTTCCCCAGATCCTCCTCCCAGCCCTTCTTGGGGATGGGCTCACACTGGCACCTCCAGTGCTCTGGGACCTCCCTGGTGAGCCAGGACTGATGGTAAATGATGGAGAGCAGCTTGGGGAGCTCATCCACCAGCTCCTGCATCCCCCTAGGATGGATCCCATCTGATCCCATACCCCTGTGAGTATCTGAGTGGTCCAGCAGGTCCCCAGCTGCTTCCTCCTGGATTCCAGAGGCCTGTTCTGCATTCTGACCCCATCTGCCAGCTCAGGAGAACTCTTGTCCTGATGACATCCTGTCCTAATATTGAAAATTGATACAAACAAGGTGTTAAGTAGCTTGGACTTTTCCTTATCTTTAGTTCCTATATTCTCCACTGCATCCAATAAAGAGTAGGGGTTCACCTTATTCCACATTTTGCCATTAATTTATTCATAGACACATTTTTATTTTTTTTCACAGAAGTGGCCAGGTTAATCTCTAATTGAGATTACACCTCTTTCTTTTTTTTTTTTTACTGCATGACCTGACAACATCCTCAAATACTTGCTAAGTTGCCTGACCATCTGTCCAAAGTTAATGCACACTCTTTTTTCCCTTAAGTTCCCACAAAAGCTCAATGGGCAGCCAGGGCAGTCATTTTCCTCACCAGCTCATCTTTGGCCACACTGGGACAGGCTGCTCCTTCCCCCTTAAGATTACTTTCTTGAAATGTGTCCATCCTTCCTGGACCCCTTTGTTTTTAAGGGTTGTTTCCCATTAAATATCAGTACCTGCTTCGGTACTCCCCAAATCAGCATCCTAAATAGGCCAAAGTTTGCCCTTCCTAATTCCAGTGTGGTAGTTTTGTTGCTGCCCCTCCTTCTTTCACAGAACATTGAAAACTTGATTATTTCGTGGTCACTATTCCCCAGGCAGCCAATGACCCCCACATCTGCCACCAGCCCTTCTCTGTTTGTGAGCAGCAGGAGACAGAGCTTTCCTTGGCAGTGGAGTGTTACCAAAAATTCGGTAAAACAGAAAACTCCTTCACACCAATGCAGCATTAAGAAGCAGCATTCTTTATTCAGCCGGGTGCACGGGGGATAGCTCCTCCCAAAGCTGAGCATGCTGAGTACAGGAAAGTTTCTGTTCATATTCTGTATTTTGCACACATGTTCATTGATTGTCCTGGATTAAACACACATCTGATAATAATTTCCCCAGAATCATTAACATATTTCCCCTCCCCTTTTCCCATGTGTTCTTCTGTCCTGGGGGTCTCTCTGGTGGTCCCTGGTGGTCGTGTACCCCAGTGTTCCAGTGGGCCTGGCTGAGCTGCCGGGACACTGAGGCTGGTGACCTTCCAGTTCCCCTTCTGACACAATGGGCATTGTGTGGTTTCCATAGGCCTGGGGTTTTGGAGAACAAGCTCCAGGTGTCAGCTCACCTGGTGGAGACAATTTATCATCTGGTAACATGAGGTCACGGAGTGGGCTATGACATCACATGAGTGATCTATGACAGAATGGTCCATGACATCACAGAGTGTTTTTTGTGAGGTCATCGAGCAGCTATGACAAAAACTGCCTCTGTGACCTCTCAGAGATGGCTGTGACATCACAAGGCAGAGGTCTGAAATCACAGAACAGACTATGACATCACAGAGTTGGCTGTGACATCAGAGACCAGCTGTGTGACATTAGAGAATGGGCTGTGACATCACAGAGCAGTCTGTGGCATCACAGGGGGGCTGTGTGACATCCCAGGAGGGCTGTGTGAGGTCACTGGGTTGGTCACTCCGCCCCAGCTCCCCCTCACAGTTTCTCCCAACAAGTCCAATGCTGTTCATGCCCAGCGGGGTCCCTGTCCCCTGGTATCCCCCCAGTCCACCTGGAGCCACAGCCCCCACCAAAGGATGTTCCACAGGATCCACCCCAGAGCCTGACATTGGGAAAAGGGCCAGGGCTGTGTGACCAGGACATCAAGGACGTGGATTATCCAGGTCCCTGTGGCCTGGGATGGGTTCCCTGGGGCAGGAAAGATGTCTGGCAGCTGGAGCAGGGTTAGGGAAGGGCCTCCAAGGTGGGGCTGGAGCCCTTGGGCTGTGAGCAGAGGCTGAGGGAGCTGGGCTTGTCCAGCCTGGAGCAGGGAAGGCTGAGGGGCTCCTCATCCCAGTCTGGCAGTGCCAGCGAGGAGGGGATGGAGAACACAGAGCCAGGCTCTTCACCGGGGGGCCTGGTGGGAGACAAAAGCCAATGGGTGGAAGGGGAAAGAGGGGAGATCAGCCAGGCCAGGAGGAGATGAAATGAGTCAGGCTGGTTTCAGCATTTCCTCAACAGCAAAAGCAGCCTGACCTCCCTTCTCCATCCACCACTGACAGCTTTGCAAATCAGGAATTGTTGGAGATGTTTTGCCCCCACACCAGGACAATCATCCTGATACAAGAACTTAATTGTGTTTATTTCTATCACAGAACCACGTTTGTCTAAAATCAGTTTTAATATGGAAATCACTTGTGGATGGTGGACTCATCAGACACTGCTGGGACGTTGCACATAGCTCAGGGAAGAGTGTGATTGTTATTAAATTGTGTCCTGTTCAATTGTGGTCTGTTGGCCATGAAGAGAAACTTTCTGTGCCTCTGAGTCTCACCAGTTCCTGACCCCCAAAGGACACAAACCTGATGAGTTGTGGTTCCCACTCCAGTGGTGGCACTTGGACCTCCCTCCATCCCCAGAGCAGAGCTCCCTTGTCCCAGAAAGTCCCTGGCAATGCAGCGATGAAGGAAACAGGACGGGCTGTGGGGATCAGGGGCAGGGCACAGCCAGGGATTTGGGGTGGTTGTGAGCCCAGGGCAGGACCCGGCCCTTGGCCTTGGTGAACCTCATCCAATTGTCCTGGGCCCATGGCTCCAGCCTGTCCAGATCCCTCTGCAGAGCTTCCTGCCCTCCAGCACAGCCACACTCCCACCCAGCTTGGGCTCACCTGGGAACTGACTGAGGGTGCCCTCGATGGCCTCGTCCAGATCAGCAATCAAGAGATTTCACTGACCTGGCCCCAATCCTGAGCCCTGGGGACACCCCTGGGTGTGACTCCATTCCTCAGCTGCTCTGAGTGCCAGGGGTTGGATGAGGGAAATGGTGGGGAGGGGTTGGGGACAAAGTGTTATTGATTGTCAGCCATGAAGGGTCTTGATTTTCACATCTTTTCAGACTGCATTACGAAGTGCTGGGGGTCAATATCAATCCGACATTGTTGATATTAATCTATAAACAGTATAAACTGGAAAAGAAAAGAGGACAAAAGAGTTCTCTCTGCATAGTTTTCAAAACAGTATATTCACTTTAAATACACTACTGAAATCTGTCCAATTAACCACAGAAGAATTGAAAATGTCAATTATTCCCATGGGCTGTTCTTGTTTGGAAGTTTTAAACAAATCTTTATGAGCCTTTCTCACTGAATTCCTAAAAGGAAGAGCTCAAGAATGACGAGGCCTCTGGAGTAGTAAAATTCATCAGCAGCCTCCAAGTGGCTGAGGATCCATCCCCATCAGAGCAGCAATGACCAGCAATGGGCACAGGTTTGTGGCTGCCCCAGCTCTGGGATGGGCCCTGGGCCTGGAGCAGGAGCAGCTCTGGAGGGCCCCAAGGCCGGGCTCTTGTGCCGGCCTGGGCAGATGGGATGGCAGCAGGGGCTGCAGAGCTCTCAGCACCTCAGCCCGAGGGGAGCAGGGCAGCCAGGGAGCCTCCTTTGGCCTTGGCCAAGCCCCTTCCCCCATGGCTGGGGCTGAGTCCTGGCTGAGCTGCAGCTGCTGCTGTGCCCTGGCCAGGGGCTGAGGCCGTGGGGCCAGTGGCCAGAGCAGCCTGGGCTGAGCAGAGCTGTGGGGCCAGAGCCGGCTGGGCTGTGCTGGGGAGAGGCCCTTGGTGCTGCACAGAGCTCAGGGCAGCTGGCAGAGCTTGCAGGGAGCTGGGCTGGGCTCAGAGAGCCTGGCACAGAAACCATCAGTGTCCATCCCAGCCTGGCTGAGCGTGCAGGGCAGGACTCAGCCCAGGCCTTGTGGGGCAGGGCCAGCGCCTGTGCAAGGCATGGAAAACAGGCAAGTGCCCGAGAGAGGAGGCTGCTCTGTGCCCTTGGGGGCATGGACACAGCAGGAACACTCAGGAGCCCAAAGAGCCTCCATGGCCGTGCTGGAGACCAAGGCTGGAGCAGGGAAATGCAGGGCTGCTGCGCCATGGGGAGGGCATTGAATTCCAGCACACACCTCAGCTCTCTGATGGTCCCGGCACCATGCTGGGCCCTGTTTCAGGCTGGAGCAGAGCAGATGTTGATGGCACAGGAGCTCTGCGGGGCTGGCAGGGACCTGCAGCTTGCAAGGTGCTCTGCTCTGCCTCAGCTCCTCTCTGAGAGATCCAATCCCAGCTCGGCACCTCAGGGCACAAGTGGCACTGCCTGGTCATGGGCACACAGCTGGTGTCTGCCTGGAAAGGGGCACAGGTGTTAATACTAGTACATTTCATATTATACAAGCACATTTTTAGTATCTGCATCACTTCAGTACTTTTAAGAGTCAGCAATTTTCTGATGTACTGATGGAGAAGGAGAAGAAATACTGATCTTCCTGTCACCTCGAGTCACCAATATTCTGTTTATTCTTTCCTCTCCCTCTTCCTTTAGATGTTTCCATTTCTCCTGTTGAAATGGGCATGTCTAAGGACATCTCTGCACTAGACCAGGTGAATCTATGTACTTCCCGATGCGCCCAGATTTCTCCCTCCAGATGCTCTCTGGTCATTCAAATGTCTCTCAACGGACAGGTTTCATTCTTTGCACATCAGGGAGTGGCCCAATCTTTCTGAAGTTCAAATAAAAGTGAATTATATCTTGCTGTTTTTAAATCTATCATAGAATTACGATTTCTTATGTCTCTGTCTAAAACTGTTCCTGTACAGAAATCCCTTGGGGATGGGGGACATGTCAGATGCTGCTGGGACATCACAGAGAGCGGAGGGAAGAGCTGGGATGGTTATTAAACTGTTTAAATGTTCAACTTGTGTTTGTTGGCCAGAAACCTTTCTGTGCCTCTGAGTGTCACCATCCCTGAGCCCAAAGGACACAAACCTGATGAGTTGTGGTTCCCACTGCAGGGGCACTTGGACCTTGGCTCTGCACAGGAGAGCTCTTCATCCACTTTTCCTCTTTTCCTCCCTCTTGGCATGGAGGGAGCTCCTGACTTCAGCCTGTGACTCGTGTGTGCAAAGAGCAAATCTGGGCAGAATCAGGGCAGGGAGGGGTTGGGGGGACCTTGGGATCTGTGCTGGGCACAGAAGGTGTTTTCCATTGCTCTGAGACTGTCTGCTGTGCAAAGTGGATTTAATATCCAGTAGAGGAATGACTTTTGCATTTGCTGGAGCTGTGCCTTCCCTTGGGTTTTTTGGCTGACAAGAAATGAACATCCCTCTGTGTCTGGAGCAGCTCCTTCTCCAGGGAAAGCAGGTGGGAGTTTGAGCCAAGGAGCTGAAACCTGCAGGTGCAGCCTGGGCTGGAGGGAGCTCAGATTTGCACAAGGCTGCTCTGAGTGCCAGGGCTTGGATGGGGGAAATGGTGGGGTGGGGGTAGGGACAGAGTCTGACTGATTGTCAGCCATGAAGGGTCTTGATTTTCATGTCTGTTCAAACTGCATTAGCAGTTGGATTCGATGTCAGTTGGAGATTGCACATATCAATGTATTAACAGAAAAAAAACTAAACAGGACCAAAAAAATCTTTTCTCACTCTCTTTTTAAATGTAGTATATTCACTTGGAATAGGCTTCTGAAATTGGTCCAATTAACCACAAAAGATTTTAACGCTTACATTATTCCCAGAAGCTTGGCTTGTTAAGGTGTTTTGAATGTTAATGAGCTCTGGGACAATGAAGTCCTGAAGTGAAGAGCTGAAGGCTGAAGAAGCCTCTGGAGCAGTAAAATTCAGCAGCAGCCTCCAAGTTGCTGAGGCTGTCAGCAGCCCCCACTGAGGCCATCCCTGCCCAGAGACCGTGGGGGAATGGGCAGACAAGGAGAGCGTCCCTGGGGCTGGGGCAGCAGAACTCAGAGGCACCAGCGGCTCCAGCTGGGAAATGGAGTGTGGAATGTGGCTGTGAAAGCCCTGCCTGGGCTGTGCCAAGCAGGACACACAAGCCCTGACTCCCATCCCCCAAACAACTCTCTCAAGGAGACATTTAAGAGGAATTACAATTGTTTGTGTCCTCTGAGTTGGATGCACTGGAGAAATACCAAAAAGAGTTTTTCTGGAGCTCCGAACAACAAAACAGCCTTTACTGGCAACTTTAGTAGATATGAGAAACTTTGGCAGAAGGTTTAATATGACATTCAATTCACACAAAACACTTCTCAAAGCATTAACTTGGCCCATTCAACTTCACAAACTCTAAGGCTGTTCAATTTAAAGTTAATCAAAATTTGCAAGAAGACACAGAAATAGAGAAAAATAAGATTTAGAGAAGGGGAGGTCACACAGCCCCTGTGATGTCACACAGCTGCCCTGTGATGTCACAACCTTCTCTTTGAGGTCCCAGTCTGCTCTGTGATGTCACAAAATCTGCCCTGAGATGTCACAGCCCAGCCTGTGATGTCACAGACACCCTGTGATGTCACAGCCATCTCTGTGATGTCACAGCCACCTTTGTGATGTTTTGCAGCCTTGCTGTGATGTCACAGCCTGCTCTGTGATTTCTCAGTCAGCTCTGTGATGTCACAACCCACTCTGTATTGTCTCAGCCTTCTCTGTGACATCACACAGCTGCTCTGTGATGTCACAGAGCCCTTTTCTATGATGGCAGAGACTTCTCTGTGGCCTCACAGCCCGTTCTGTGATGTCACACAGCCAGCCTGTAATGTCACAGCCAACTTTGGGACATCACAACCTCCTCGATGATGTCACCACCTGCCCTGTGAGGTCACAGCCTGCTCTGTGGTGGCAGAACTCACTTAACATGTCACACAGCACCTCTGTGGGCTCACCGACCCACCCTGTGATGTCACAACACCTTCAGTGATGGAACACAGCCACCCTATAATGTCACAGCACACTCTTTGACCTCACAGCTTGCTCTGCTCTGTGATGTCATACAGGCATCCTGTGATGTCACAGCCTGCTCTGTGATGTCACACAACACACCAGTGATGTCACAGCCAACTATATGATGTCACAACCTTGTGTGTGATGTCACACAATCACAGAATCACAGAATTACTGGGTTGGAAGAGACCTTCAAGATCATCGAGTCCAACCCATGCCCTAACACCACCTCAGCTAAACCATGGCACTGAGTGCCACATCCAGTCTTTTTTTAAACACATCCCAGGATGGTGACTCCACCACCTCCCTGGACAGACAATTCCAGGAATTTATCACCCTTTGATAAAAAAACTTTTTTCCTAATATCCAACCTAAATACACCTTGGTGCAGATTAAGACACTGTCCTCTGGTTCTGTCAGTTGTTGTGAGGAGAGAGACCGACCCCCACCTGACTGCAACCACCATTCAGGAAGCTGTAGAGTGATAAGGTCACCTCTGAGTCTTCTCCAAGCGAAACAACCACAACTCCTTCAGTCGTTCCACACAGGACTTGTGTTCTAAGACCCTCACCAGCCTTGTTGCCCTTCTCTGGACATGCTCCAGCCCCTCCATGTCCTTCCCAAATTGGGGAGGCCAGAACTGGACAAAACACTCAAGGAACGGTGCCAGCACAGGGGAAGAATGCCAAGTTCATCAGTGCCAAGTACAGGGGAAGAATGACCTCCCTGCTCCTGCTGGCCACACCATTCCTGATCCAGGCCAGGAGCCATTGGCCTTCTTGGCCACCTGGGCACACTGCTGGCTCATGTCCAGCCAGCTGTCGACCAGTGTCCCCAGGTGCCTTTCTGCCTGGGCACTGTCCAGGCACACCGTCCCCAGCCCATAGCATTGCAGGGGGTTATTGTGGCCAAAATGCAGGACTTGGCACTAGGACTGATTAAACTTCATCTTACTGGAATCTTCCATCTACCCAGCTGTTCCAGGTGTCCCTGCAGAGCCCTCCTGCCTTCCAACAGATGGACACACGCTCCCAGCTCAGTGTCATCTGCAGATTTACTAATGAAAGCCTCAATCCCCTCATCCATGTGGTCAATAAAAATATTGAACAGAGCTGGCCCAGCACAGAGCCCTGAGGGACAGCACTGGTGACTGTCCCCAGCTGGAAGCAGCACCGCTCACCACCACTCTCTGGGCCGGCCATCCAGCCAGTTCTGAACCCAGCACAGAGTGCTCCTGTCCCAGCCGTGGGCTGCAGCTTTTCCAGGAGTGTGCTGTGGGAGACAGTGTCAAAGGCCTTGCTGGAGTCCAAACAGACACATCCACAGCCTTTTCTGCATCCACCAGGAGGGTCACCTGGTCATAGAAGGAAACCAGGTTGGTCAAACATGACCTAGCCCTCCTAAACCCCTGCTGGCTGGGTCTGACACCCTGGCCATCCTGGAAGTGCTGTGTGATGACACTCAGTGTGAACTGTTCCATGACCTTACCGGGTACTCAGGTCAGGCTGACTGGGCTGTAATTACCAGGATCCTCCTTCCCACTCTTGCTGTGAATGTGTGTCACATCGGGCTGCTTCCAGTCATCTGGGACCTCACCAGTGAGCCAGGGCTGCTGGTAAATGATGGAGAGCGGCTTGGCAAGCTCATCTGACAGCTCCCTCATCACCCCGGGGTGGATCCCATCTGGTCCCATGGATTTATGAACATCCAAGCAGCTCAGCAGTTCTCTGATGGCCTCCTCTTGGATAACAGTGTCCCACTCAGCTCCCTGACACCATCAACCAGCCCAGGAGGACAGTTGTCCTGAAGGCAAATCATCTTCTCACTAAAACCTGAGGCAAAAATGCCATTAAGCACCTCTGCCTTCTCCTCATCTTCAGGTATTAAATTCCCTTCCACATCTAATAAAGAACAAAGGTCAGTGTTACCCTTCCTTTTACCATTGATGTATTTGTAAAAACATTTCTCATGATCCTTTATAAAAGCTGCCATTTTAAGTTCAAACTGAGCTTTGGCCTCCCTAATTTCTTCCCTTCATGCCCTAGCAAGCCCCTTAAATACTTCCTGAGAGACCTGACCCTCCTTCCAAAGATGATACACCCTCCTTTTATTCCTAAGTTCCTTCAAAAACTCCTTTCCCATCCAGAGTGGATGTTTGCCTCATCGACTCGTCTTTTGGCACAGAGGGACAGTCTGTTCCTGTGCCCTCGAGATCTCTGTTTTGAAGCTTCCCACCTTTCCTGAACTCCTTTGTTTTCAAGGGCTGCTTCCCAAGGAACTCTCTGAATAAGTCTCCTAAGCAGGCCAAAGTCTGCCCTCCAGAAGTCCAATGTAAGAGTCTTATTGGTGTTCTTCCTCATTTCACCAAATATTGAGAATTCTATAATTGCATGATCACTGTGCCCCAAGTGACCTCCAACCACCACATCTCCCACCAGCCCATCTCTATTTACAAACAACAGATCCAACATAGTCCTTCCCCTGGTGGGCTCACTCACCAGCTGCGACAAAAAATTGTCCTCCACAAACTCTAAAAATTTCCTAGACTGCCTCATTTCAGCTGTATTGAGTTCCCAGCAGATGTCCAGCAGATTGAAATCACCTACAAGAACAAGGGCTGATGATCCAGAAATATTCTCTAGCTGCTAGAAAAATAACCTGTCCACCACTTCTTCCTGGTTGGGTGGGCAATAACAGACTCCCAGTAGGATGTCAGCCTTGTTGGCCTTCCCCCTAAGTCTCACCCATAGACATTCAACTTCATCTCATAAGTTTCAATACTTATGGTGTCAAAAGCCTCCCCAATGTAAAGGGCCACCCCTCCACCTCTTCTCCCTTTCCTGTCTCTCCTGAAGAGCTTGCAGCCATCCAGTGCAGCGCTCCAGCCATGTGAGTTGTCCCACCCTGTTTCTGTGATGGCAATGACATCACAGCTCTGCTGCTGCACCATGGCCTCCAGCTCTTCTGGTTTGTTACCCATGCTGTGTGCATTGGTGTACATGCACCTCAGCTGGGCTGCTGATTTCACCCCTAGCTCAGGCTTACCACCCATGAGCCTGCTTCCAGAAAACCCAGCTACATCCCCTTCCCCTTCAGAGCTAGTTTAAAGCCCTCTCAACAAGTTCTGCCCGTTCATGAGCTAAAATTCTTCTGCCCTTCACAGACAGAAGGAGCCCGTCTGGTCCAAGGAGGCCAGGTGCTGTAAAAGTTGCCCCATGATTAAAGAATCCAAAATTTTGTCGATGACACCAACCCTTGAGCCACTCGTTGATAATGTGAGCTCTCCTATTGCTTTCACTGTTTTTCTCAGACTCCAGAGGGACTGAGGAAAAGACTGTCTGTGCCCCTGTCCTATTAACCACCTGACCCAAGGCCCTAAAGTCCCTTTTAATTGCCCTGACACTCCTCTTTTCAATCTCATCACTGCCAGCCTGGGGTATCAGCAGTGGGCAATAATCAGAGGGCTGAATCAGCCCAGGCAGTGTGTCAGTGATATCCCGTACCCGGGTCCCAGGGAGGCAGCAGACCTCTCTGTGGGGTGGGTCTGGTCAACATATGGGGCCCTCTGTTCCCCTCAGGAGGGAGTCACCCACCACGATTACCCTTCTTTCCTTTTTGACGTTAGAGGTGCTGATCTGTCTCACAGATGAATCATAACTGGGAGGCTCACTGGGCAGATAATTTTCTTCTAAACCATCTGGCTGACTCTCCAGATCCAGGGGATCATACCGAATCTGAAGGGGCACCTGGCTTGGGAGAGGGGGTTGGGAGGGATTTTTATTGTTACCTCCTTGAGTAGGTACCCACTCCCACTCCCCTTCATTAGCCAGGTGTCCTTCTATAGCCTGACAGTGGGAAGTGTGGGAGACAGCGGGAACCAAGGAGAGCATTGCTGCCCTGCCAGACCTCATGGAACCAAGGATCCATTGTGACACTGCAGGGCCCTGGGGCACCACGGTGCCATTGTGACACTGCAGGGCCCAAGGAGCCAAGGAACTTTGTGACACCAGAGGGACATTGTGACACTGGGAGGCCTCATGGAATCATGGAGACCATTGGGACACTCTGGGGCCTCATGGAACCATGGTGACACCAAGTTGTCTGGGGGTGTTGATCTGCTGGAAGGCAGGAGGGCTCTGCAGAGGGACCTGGACAGGCTGGATCCAGGGCCCAAATCCAACAAGGTGAGGTTTAACAAGTCCAAGTGCTGGGTCCTGCACTCTGACCACAACAACCCCTGCAGCGCTACAGGCTGGGTACAGAGTGGCTGGACAGCAGCCAGGCAGAAAGGGACCTGCAGGGACTGATGGACAGCAGGCTGGACATGAGCCAGCAGTGTTCCCAGGTGGCCAAAAAGGCCAATGGCTCCTGGCCTGGATCAGGAATGGTGTGGCCAGCAGGAGCAGGGCAGTGATTCTTCCCCTGTGCTCAGCACTGGTTGGGCAGCACCTCGAGTCCTGTGTCCTATTCTGGGCCCCCCAATTTAGGAAGGACATGGAGGGGCTGAAGCATGTCCAGAGAAGGGCAACAAGGCTGGTGAGGGGTCTGGAGCACAAGTCCTGTGAGGAGCGGCTGAGGGAGCTGGGGTTTTTGATCCTGGAAAAGAGGAGGCTCAGGAGACACAAGGCAGTGTAAGGGCACAGGTTGGACCTGATGATCTCCAAGGTCTCTTCCAGCCTTGCTGATTCTGGGATTCTCTGAAACCACCCTTGGAGCAGTTGCAGGAGGAGCCCTGGGCCTCCTCTTCAGAAGCTCCAGCAGCCCAGGTCCCTCAGCTTCTCCTCACAGCCCCAAAGCCCATCCTGTCAGTCCTGCAGAGCCTCTGCAGCCCCTCCTCACTGCCCAGAACAGGCAGCCCCACAGCCAGACACAGCAGCCCAGATGTGCCCCCCTGGCCTGGGCTGCCTCTGGCAAGGGAGCAGCACGAGGCACTGCAGGAGCCTGCAGACAATTCCTGCAGCACTTGTGGTATGATCCTGCTCCCCAGGGGACGTTCCTATGGTGCCAAATCAGGAACTGGAATGGGGAGTGGGGCCAGAGAGTAAAGGGCAAACAGGGATGGGCTGTTTGCAGGGGAGGGAACAAGGACTGGCAACAGGAAGAAATTTCAACTAGGAATGAGAAAAGAAAGCAAAGGTGAAGCCAAGGAAATGCTCAGGGCAGTTTGGGGGTGGTTGCCAGGCAGCCCTGGCTCTGAGCAACAGCGTCTGCAGTGGGACAGGAAACTCCCAGCTGATGGGAACAAACTTTCTGGCTGACTGCAGAGGCCAGGACAAAGCTGAGTGGTTTCCCTGGCGTGCCCCAGCCCTTCCTGGCCCCAGGGGCTGATGGCATTTGTTCTCCCTCAGGTTCATGTCCCCACAGCAGCAGCATGGGGGTGCTCCCGCCTGCTGTGTGCAATGCAAACAGGGGCTCCTGAGCCAGCGCTGCCGTGGCTGTGCCTGCAAGGATGCGGCACCTGTGTGAGCTGGGGGAGAGGCCAGGGCTGCAGAGGGAGGATGTTGTTGGCAGCTCCATGAGGACGCTCTGGGACGCTGCCCTGGGCTGTCCAGCGCACTGGGGATGGATCAGCCCCTGCTCTGCTGCTCCTTCCCGTCTCCCCCAGGGCCCTTGCAGAGCACCAGCCATGCTGTTTGCCCCCAGCCTGCCCACGGCCAGCCTGGGGCTGCTCACGGGGGTTTTCTGTGCTGAGCACTGGCCTGGCCGTGTTCTTGAGAGAGCCTGGGCAAGGAGCCTGGAGCCCCCAGGCCCTGGCCTGAGGCGTCAGCGCTGCCCCAGCAGTGCCCATGGGCTGTCCCTGCTGCAGCCCCGGCACTGCCACCCCCAGGACTGTGCCCGGCCCCGAGAGCACTCAGGCCCTGCAGCAACACCAGGGCCACCAGGGCAGCGGGGCAGGGCCACGGGAGCAGCACTGGCAACACCAAGTGCTGCTGCTGCTGGGCACAGCTGCTGTGTCAGCACTGATCTGCCCCAGCTCTGCACACAGACATTGCTGCTGCAGCTCCAGAGAAGGCACCAAAAGGGCATCTCTGCAGAAAACTTTGCTGGGACATCCTTGAGTTCCTTTAAAGCCACCAAGAGGGCAGACCCTCATTGACACAGTCTGTGGCCACAGGGAATGTGGTGAGAAACAAAAGGAGAAATTGCACAAACATTGACATTTTCTTGTGGTCAATATTGAAAAACTAAGGCAAAGGAAAATAAACGCCACAACTAAATCAACAAGAAGTATCAAAGATGACTTTTATTGCAAGTGATTTACAGAAATAGGTCAGCAGTTTAATGTTCCTGAAAGCATCCAGTCACCAGTCTCCTCACTGCAGCCTTGAGCTCCTGGTTCCTCAGGCTGTAGATGAGGGGGTTCAGGGCTGGAGGCACCACTGAGTACAGAACTGACAGTGACAGATCCAGGGATGGGGAGGACATGGAGGGGGGCTTCAGGTAGGAAAATACACCAGTGCTGAGGAACAGAGAGACCACGGCCAGGTGAGGGAGGCAGGTGGAAAAGGCTTTGTGCCGTCCCTGCTCAGAGGGGATCCTCAGCACAGCCCTGAAGATCTGCACATAGGAGAAAACAATGAACACAAAACAGCCAAATGCCAAACAGGCACTAAGAGCAATGAGCCCAAGTTCCCTGAGGTAAGATGTGGAGCAGGAGAGCTTGAGGATCTGTGGGATTTCACAGAAGAACTGGCCCAGGGCATTGCCTTTGCAGAAGGGCAAAGAAAATGTATTGGCTGTTTGCAGCAGAGCATTGAGAAAGGCACTGGCCCAGGCAGCTGCTGCCATGTGGGCACAAGCTCTGCTGCCCAGGAGGGTCCCGTAGTGCAGGGGTTTGCAGATGGACACGTAGCGGTCGTAGCACATGATGGTCAGGAGATAAAACTCTGTTGCAAGAAAGAAGAAAATCAGAAAGACTTGGGCAGCACATCCTGTGTAGGAGATGGTGCTGGTGTCCCAGAGGGAATTGTGCATGGCTTTGGGGACAGTGGTGCAGATGGAGCCCAGGTCGCTGAGGGCCAGGTTGAGCAGGAAGAAGAACATGGGCGTGTGCAGGTGGTGGCCGCAGGCTACGGCGCTGATGATGAGGCCGTTGCCCAGGAGGGCAGCCAGGGAGATGCCCAGGAAGAGGCAGAAGTGCAGGAGCTGCAGCTGCCGCGTGTCTGCCAGTGCCAGCAGGAGGAAGTGGCTGATGGAGCTGCTGTTGGACATTGGCTGTGGCTGCACATGGGGACCTGTTCATGGAGAAAAGGACAGTGAAGAATTAGAGGAGATACCTGTAACCAAAATCAAAGCCATTTCCCATACACCCTCCTCTGTGCCACACACAGTCACAATTCTGTGTTTAAGATTTCTGGGGTTTTCTTCATAAGCTCCCCAGTATTTTTCCTAGTATTCTTGGATATCAAAATCTCCGCATTTCTGCTTCCGCCAGGGAGAACAGAGCAAGTTCTGTGAGGCAAAATGATGAGAGGAGAGTGAGGGGAGATGGTCTGCAATTCTGACCTCTTCAGAGTTTCTCTGGGATTTAACTTTTGTCAGGTAGATGGTGATCACCTTCCCACACTTGTACTAAAATGTCACAGGGTACTGCTGGACAGATGGATCCAGCACAGCCCAGCTCCACATTTGTAGCCAAGGACTCACATTGCTCATTTCACCAAGCCAGCAGCATTTTCAGTGTCAGAACACCTCTGCCTTTCCCCATCAATCTTATAACTCAGAGATGCTTTAGGACAGGTTTGCATCCTGGATTGAAGCTCCCAGCTTGGACTGAAATCTCAGGGAGAATTCCAAGTGTCCTTCTGACAGCACTGGATGCGGGGAGATGCAGCTCCTTCCCTGGCTGCACTGACAGCATTGCCCAGAGCCAGGCACTGGGGACAGCTGTGTCACCCTGAGCCAGCTGTGCCCCCTCCCAGAGCCCCCAGTGCCGGGCAGCTGCTCCCAGCCCTGTGCTCTGCAGAGGGAACTGGGCCCGGGGCTGCAGAGCTGCCCCACGGCTCTGCTGCAGCTCTGCCTGCACAGGAGGGGCTGCACGCCTTGGAGCCCCGGCCCTGAGGACAGAGGCTTGGCTGGGGGGACAGGAGGGAAGGGGCTTGTTCAGAGGGAGGGTCTGCACTGGAGGGGATACTCTGGACATCTCTAAACTCTCCCTGTCACAGCATTTCTGGGTTTTGCTTTCTCTCCTTCCGTGATCTTCTCTCTGCTTCCTGGGGATTTTCCTCCTGCAGGTGTTTCCCTGTGCCTGAGCTCTCCCTGCCAGCACTCACAGACCCCAAATCTCTGTGCATTCTCCTTGGCCTGACAGAACCCTGCCTGTTTGCAGGGCACTGGCTGGGGGCAGGTTCTGTTTGCAGCTTGGAGAAAGGACAGCTCAGACTGAGCCTGATGGCTCCAGCACAGGTGATGCTGCTGCTGTCCATGGGCAGAGTGGCTGGAGGCACATTAGGGATCTCCTGTGAAACTATTGATCTCTAGAAGTAACAGTTTGGATGTGCCAGACACTAGCCAAATTCATAACTAAGAATTCATTATTAGCCTTTAATATTTATCCCCCACTCCCTGCCATTCTACAATAGGAGGAAACTGGATACAAAGTCATTGGAAATTTCCTCATTTTATCAAAATCCTTGTTTTGGAAATAATTTATGACTGGTCAGAAACCCTCAGCATATCAGAGCTTCATGAGCATTTCACCTGACCTGCACCAGAAATACTCAGAATTGTACTCACAGGGTCTGTGGGCATTGGGATGTTCCAGCTGTAGGAGATCACTCCAGGAGCTGCAGCTGCATTGTCCTGCAGCCAGAGGTTCCTGTGCCAAGGGCTGCCAGGGATTCTGCCCCAGGCACTTCTCAGCACCTTCCCAGCCCTGACTGATGGAAGCTCTCTGTGCCTCTGTGCTGTGCCCGGGCTGGCTGCAGGCAGTGCCCCAGCCCTGCTGGGCTGGGAGAAGAGCTGCTCATCCAGAGAAATGTGCTTTTGAAGGTCTCCTTGGTTGCCAGGATCACCCTCTGTGCCAGGAGCCCAGCCCAGCTCAGCAGCACAGACACAGCACAAGGACTTTAATGACCCTCTGGGGCTTTGTGCTCAGGCCCTGAACATCAGGCCCTGAGAGGGAGCTGCAGAAACCTCTCCAGAACTCCAAGTCAGAATCCAACTCCAAAGTTTCTTTGACTTTTAATGGGTCCCACTGAGGGACACGACTGAGAAAGTGTCCCCAGGCCCCAGGCAGAGCAGAGAACTGGAGGCACTGATGACAGGTGGGGACAAAGAGAAGCCAAGTCTTGGTGCCCTGGGGCACAGCAGGGTCTGTGCCACCAAGGGCTGTCAGGAGACACCTTGTCCTGAGGCACTGGGGCCTCCTGGCACAGCCCCAGCCAGGCTGGGCACTGTCAGCCCCTTGTCCTGCCCTCTGCATCCCCCCCTAGCCCACATCCCAGTGGCCTCAAGGATCTGCTGGAAGGAGTCCCTGGGGAGCCTTGCTCAGGAATGGCCCTGGGGGCTCCTTCATGCTCCCAGGGACTGCAGGTTTTTCAAAGCACTTTGGCTTTGGCTTTTGCCTTGGAGTCTCTGAGAGCTTTGTGCAATCATGGCCCCAATTATCTGCTTTAACGAGTCCCTTGAGAGCTTTGTGCTGACACTCAGTGGGGTTCATTAATGCTTTGAGATACTCAAGGAGTTTAAGGTACTTTGTATTGTCCTTTTCACTCTGAGCCTCTGAGAGGTTTTTGTGCCATCCTGGCCTCCAGTTCTCTCCTCCAAGGAGTCCATGAGGAGCCTGTGTTGGGGATGGACCTCAGTGGCACCCATTAATGGCTCAAGAAACTTTGGGTTTTTACTCTGACTTTGACTCCTGGAAAGGTTTGTGCAATCTCCTCTCAGGCCCTGAGGTTCCAGGGCTTACCTCCAAATGCACCACAGGGCTCATTAGGGTCAAACAAGTCCTAACCAACCAAGGGTCTGCCTTGATTTCCCTCTGGTCTGGTTAGGAAGGTTTCCTGCTGCATTTATGGGGAATTATTTTAAAGGCCTTCTAAGAAATATGCATTTCTATTTTAAAGAGTGCATTTTATTACTCTTCTCTTTAGGGAAGAGGTGATTGCATTTTGTGATGGATACTGACCCAGGGACTCTACTAAGGAGGTCTGGCCTGCTCAGAGAAGCTGTGCCTTGAGATCTGACCCAGCCTGGACAACCTTGCTCCACATTCCCCAAGCCCATCCTCTCTCTCCTCACTCACCTGGGACCTGCTTTGCTCAGAGAACTGGCTGCACTCTGGCAAAGAGGGTCATATATATATGTATAAATAAATATTGTAATACTGGCTTTTTGAAAATATTGAAATGGATGCTATATGTATAATGTTAAAATAATTTTGCTATAAAGATATAGGTTTTTTTGTGCTTATAAGTAAACATAGTGGTGAAATAGCTGATATAATCATGCTTGTGGTAATGGAACTGCCTGCTTGTCTTGGATAGCATCCAGTGAACATATGATGGAGACCCCTGCTGCTGACATGCCAGTTATCAGCACCCACTGTCTGTAGAAAATATGGACCAAAGCCCAAACTGGAGGTGATACAAGAACAGACTAAAACCACAGCCAGGAAATGTGCGTGCTCTAAAAAGGCAGACCCAAGGAGGAGACGTGCTAA
Organism: Anomalospiza imberbis; assembly: GCF_031753505.1. Lineage (NCBI taxonomy): Eukaryota > Metazoa > Chordata > Aves > Passeriformes > Viduidae > Anomalospiza > Anomalospiza imberbis. The sequence continues at coordinate 50,655 of NW_027100241.1, forward strand.
ATAGTTCTGGAACATGTAAACTAGTTTGGGGAGAAGTTTAAATATGCATCATTGTTTATGGATATGCAGCAGGCTGATGCAATAGAAAGGGTATGTAAAGGGCGTCTCTGAAATAGCAGGGGTGCTCTTGGCAGAATGTCAAACACCTGGCCATAAATCTTTGCTTTATTACCTTTGTCTCCTATTGTCATTTATTAAACTTCTAAATTTTACCAGGAGACTGAACCTCATTTTTCACATCCTTATTCAGTCTTCTGTTGTATTTTGATAAGCTTTTAATAAACCTTCTAAATTTTTAAAAGTCAGCAGCATTTCTCACATCTTTAAACTGAACCAGAGTGGGTTAAACTTGTTACAAGGAGAAAATATTTCACAATGAGAATGGCAAAAAACTGCAGCTGTTTTTCCAGAGAAGTGAATTTCCCATCCCAGGAATGCTCCAAAAGCAGGAGCCTTGTGCAACCTGACCCAGTGAAACCCTCTCATCCCCAAGGACATAATTCCTGTTGTGTGGGTTCTCTGATGTGCTGGGGGCCCTCACAATGCTTCTGGCCAGAATGTCTGCTGAGGGCAGCCAGGCTGCTGCAGGGGCTGTGACCTCACAGCCATCACCATTCCAGTGCTGGTACAAGGGGTCCCTGGCCAGGTAATAATTGACACAGACTCCATGCATTCACAGAAGGCTGATTCTTTTCTTTTAGTAAGAAACCCCTACCTTTTATACCCTAGTTCACTACAAGTGGACCTAATTGGTCCTTTAATTAAAACACCATCACCATTGGCTAATTAAGAAACCACCCTTTGGTAAACAAATCTCCATAACACATTCCACATGTTCACAACACCAGGTGCAGCAAGTTAAGAGAAGAATTGTTTCTCATTCTTTTCTCTGATCTTCTCACAGCCTTTCCCAGAACCATGTCTGGGAAAGTTGTCTGTTTCTCTCTGTGGCCAGAGAGCTGCTGCCACAATCCAGCCCCGTCCCCTGGGCCTGGCTCTCCCCTTTCCTCTGCCCCTTCCTTGTCTCTGCTGGCAGGAAGAGTTTTGTCATTAATGTCCTGTCCCCAAGGTGCTGGGGCCAATGGCTTCCCCATCAGGCTCCTGGAGCAGAAGTGGCTTTCCAGAGACCAGCCAGAAATGAGCCCTGAGGCAGCAGCTCTGCAGTGCTGGCCACCAGGCCGGCTTGCCAAGGGAGGCTTCTGGCCATGCCCTGCAAGCAGCTGCTGCTGCCAAGGCGCCTTTGGTGCCTCAGGCTCTCCCTGGCACAGCTCCCAGCATGGAACTCTGCCCTTGTGCCCGCGGCATTCCCTGTGCTGGGGCTGGCCTGGGGCTTTTCCTGCAGCGGGACCTGCCCTGCTCCTGGCACAGGAAAGGCAGTTCCTGCTGGAGCAGGAGGCTCTGCCTGCAATGGGCTCAAACCACTCCAGCAAGGCCCTGGTGACGTCAAAATTGGTTCCCAGAGCACTACATTCTAATAATTGTTATAGCTTCTATACTGTGGAGTAGATAAGTCTGATAAGGATCTTTCTTCTAATCATGATCAGAAACTATCAGAGCTCTATTTATATAAATATATCTAGCATTCCATTGTTAATCCTGTGGGATAAATTGCATTAAGGTTCAATTCCACCTGTCCAATCTTTTACACCTTTGATAAAGTTTGGAGGTGGGATTGGATCCAGCTGCTCCCAATCTCCTTTCTTAGAAGGAATTCTAGAAGTCTGGGGGTCCTGCAGGGGTTTCAGGATCCATGGTGGCTGTTGTGTGTCATTTCTCCACCTCATGACTCAGCAGGAGTTTCTCCAGTAAGGAAATAAAGCTTTTGCCTGAAGCTCCCACTCTGCCCATGACAGGAACCCCTGTGAGTGCCCGTGACATCCCGGCTCTTTGGCAGCCTGGGGACTCCTGGGATGTCACCGTGGAGGCCCCCTGAGTGCCTGTGACAGATCGGTGCCTTTGCAGCCAAATGACCCCTGGGATGTCACCATGGGATGGCTGTGACTACCTGTGACCATCTGGACCTTTACCATCCCCAGAAACCCCTGGGAGGTTTCCATGGAGCCCCTGTCTCTGCCTGGGACATTCCAGCTCTTGAGCAGCCTGGAGACTCTTGGAAAGTCCCCATGGAACCCCTCTGAGTGCCTGTGACAAATCTGATCCTTAGCAGGCAACCATCACCAGGAACCCCTGTTGCTGTGGTCAGTTTCCATGGCAACCATCACCAGGAACCCCTGTTGCTATGGTCAGTTTCCATGGCAACCATCACCAGCCCCTGTTGCTATACTCTGTTTCCATGGCAACCATCCCCAGCCCTTGTTGCTATGGTCCGTCCCTGGGCAGCTCCATGGAGACCCCATGCCAGGGGTGGTTGCCATGGACACCAGCTCAGGCCTGGAGCCCGAGCCCGTTGCCATGGAACCATTGGCAGTCCCATCCCCAGGGCCATGGGATCCCAGAACCACAGAACTGGCTGAGCTGGGAGGGACCCATCAGGATCCTCGAGTCCAACTGCTGGCCCTGCACAGGACACCCCAACAATGCCAGCCTGGGCCTGGCAGCGGTGTCCAAACGCTGCTGGAGCTCAGAGAGCCCTGGAGCTGTGACCCTTCCCTGGGGAGCCTGGGCAGTGCCCCAGCAGCCCCTGGGCAAAAACCTTTTCCTGAGATCCAACCTCAGCCTGCCCCGTCTCAGCTGCAGCCGTTCCCTCCAGTCCTGTCCCTGGGCACCAGAGTGAAGAGGTTCCCACAGCCCCAGCCAGGGACCCGCTCCCAAGGCTGTTGCCATGGCCACCAGGGCTGGGACCAGCTGGGATGCTCGGTTTCCAAGGGCTGGGGTTCAGGAATGGGATTCCCCAATTTCCTGCTCCTGCTAAAACCGCACTGCCCCTCGCTGCCCTCCTGCCTCCCATGGAAAGCACAAAAGGCAAAGATCCCGGGCTGGGAGGAGAACAATTTACTGGGAACAGCAACGAGACAAGGAACAAACAGGACCAGAAACAATATTGATAACAGAAGGGATAAGAAAAACTATTTACAGGAAAAACTACATCACAACTGACTGGCTCTTCCTGGCCATGTGTTTCCTTTTGTCTGGAAAGGACACCCTTCTCCTCGGGGACTGAGAGAGTCCCTTTCCTGCCCCTGGCAATGACCTGAGGTGGGAGTGAATGTAATGACAGGGCCATGGCAAGACCCTCATGTTCTTTGATCCCACACCATGTCATTGGCAGGGGCAGGAAAAGATCTCTTCCGAGCATGCATCACAGGGAACATGGATCACCAGAGCTCTTCCCAACATGCGTTCTCCCATGGGGGATGGAGCTGGAGCAGTGCACAAAGCTCTTCCTGGAGCTAAGGCATTTGCAGGGCTTCCCTTGCTGGTGTCTCCGTTGGTGTCTGGTCAAGTGAGAGCTCCTGGAGAAGCTCTTCCCACACTGGGGACACGTGTAGGGCCTCTCCCTGGTGTGGATGTGCTGGTGCCTGATGAGGTGGGAGTTTTGCTTGAAGCCCTTCCTGCAGTGGAGGCAGCGGAAGGGCCTCTCCCCGGTGTGAATCCGCTGGTGCTTGAGAAGAATGGATCTGGTCTGAAAGCTCTTCTGACAGTTGGGACATTCGTAGGGCCTCTCCCCAGTGTGGATCATTTGGTGGATGATCAGTTGGGACTTCTGGCTGAAGCCCTTCCCACATTCCCCACATTTGTATGGCCTTTCTCCAGTGTGGATCCTCTGGTGGCTGATCAAGTGGGACCTCTGGCTGAAGCTCTTCCCACATTCCCCACATTTGTATGGCCTTTCTCCAGTGTGGATCCTCTGGTGGCTGATCAAGTGGGACCTTCGGCTAAAGCTCTTCCTACATTCCCCACACTCGTAAGGCCTCTCCCCAGTGTGGATCCTCTGGTGGCGGATCAAGTGGGACCTTCGGCTGAAACTCTTTCCACATTCCCCACAATCGTAGGGCCTCTCCCCAGTGTGGATGCGTTGGTGGATGATGAGGTTGGATCTGTAGCTGAAGCCCTTCCCACACTCCCCACACTCATAGGGCCATTCCCCAGTGTGGATCATCTGGTGGCAGATCAGGTTGTTGCTCTTCCTGAAGCTCTTCCCACACTCCAAGCACTTGTAGGGCTTCTCCCCATCATGAAGCTGCTGATGGCCCACCAGCTCCGAGCTCTGGCAGGAGCTCTGCCCACCTTCCTGGCACAGGGTGGGTCTTTCCTCCTCAGTGCACCCTGAGCTGGGTTTCCAGCTCCTCCTCCTGCGGGATCTCCTGGGCTTTTCCTCCCCGTTGGATTCCTGCGCCATGAAGCCGCTCAAAGCAGCCTCTGAAAGCAGCCTCTGACACGAGGTTCTGCCATGGGGATTTGTCCTTCCTTGTCTCCATCTTCAGCTCCTTGTCTGGGGGAGGAAAGACAAGGAGAGGTTGGGATTTGCCTCTGTGCCCTAGGGAGGGGGAAGGAGATCCCCCCAGTGCGTCCCCGGCAGGACGGCGTTGGCAGAGAGGTTGTCCTGTAGTTGGGGGCCGTGCTGGGCTGAGAGATGGAGCAGGAGAGAGGATGAAAGGGGCAGTGACTTCCTCCTCACCTGCCTGGGTTTCCAGGGGCTCCTTCCCCTTCCTCGCAGCCTTCTCCACCATTTCGCAATGGTTTGGAGAAGGAAAATTCTGTTTTGGGAGGAAAACAAGGGATGAGCACATTGCGCCTTGTACTGGTTTGAAGGCAAACCAGGAGGAGAGTCTAAGCCAGAATTACAATTTAATAAAAAAAAATCAATATCAAGGCAATGATACAGAAACACTGGCTTAGACTGACAGAGTCAGGATTTAACCTGACACCCCGTTGGTCAGGGTGGTGGTAGCAGTCTGATGAAATGGAGGTTCCAGCCCTGTTGGAGTGATGAACGTGATTCTGTCAAAGCGGCGATCCTGTAGAAGGGATCACCTGATGGGTCTTGCTCGGAAGGTCCAGTGGTGGTTACGGAGCTCTTGTCCTCTGGGAATCCAGTAGGCAAGGTGGTCCTGGTGTTGCAAGGGTGAGATTATATCCAGGTAGGAATGCTTGGTTCCTCCCCCTGGGCGGAGCATCCCACAATGGGATGATGTAATTTTATCAGTCCTGCAGTGGCACTCAATGGCCCATGAACAGAAGATAGCCCCTGGAGGGCGTTATCAGGGCTGAGCCATGGAAGAGATAAAGAACACTGCCCCACCTGTTTATCACAGTTTATGAAGATGGTGACTGAAAACATACTTTGGGTTACATCTTACATTGCACCCTGAAACAGTGAGGCAATCCCTGCTCGGGGTGGGGGGTGAACACCACCCCCCTTTCCCAAACTGGCTCAGGTGTAAAACCTCCACCCTGGGAAGGCCACGCACACAGGGGACAATGTCACACTTGCCCCACCTCAGGGGAGGTCTCTGTCCCTGTCACTCCCTTGCTCTCCCCCCTTTTCTCTTTCTTTCCATCTCTCTCTCTACCTCGTATTTACTGTTCAATAAAATCCACTTGGGATTTGGTCTCGTTAGTACCTTAATTGGGGCAGAGGCATCTCTCTAACAATTTTTTATTAACCAGATTGAGACATTATTTTGGTGCAGTGAGTTCAGGGCACTGTTGTCTGACCCCGAGTGCCTTTGACAAGAGCATGGTTCCCCCCTCTCAGGAGGTCCTGGCTCTTTCTGGAGGAACTCTTGGACACCTGGAGGCAACTTCTTCTGTGTGACTTTTGGGAGAACTTATGAGGAAAATGGCTGTTGTGGGTGGCCAGTGTAAAGAAAATATTTTGTTGTCCTTCCTAGAAAAGTTTGTTAAAATCACTGGAGGAAAGGGAGCAAATGATACCAGCAAGACTGACAAGGATCATTCACCACAAGGTGAGGAACACAAGGCTGCCAAAAGTCCTAGTGATTTATTAAAGAAATATGGATATTGATGTAGTACTGATATCCAACTGTGACGGACAGAAACTATCTAACAGTTTAAAGTAAGAAAGTGTATGTTTATTACAATGCCAGGCAGCGTGCGGGATAGCTCCCAAATACACACTGCGCCTTTCAAATGATTACAGAGTCCTTTTATCCATACAAGTATTGAATACCCAAAATGCAAATACATATTCATAATTTTAGTGCATCCCATTCCTCACTTTGTATGCTAATCATTTCAAAAGCTTTTAAGCATGTGTAGTTTGTTCCTTGAAAAGGGTCGGTGGTCCTTTCATGGGGAGGGGTCCCAAAATGAGGAAGTAAATGAAGTCTTCCTCATTCTGACCTTTCTACCTTTTCAATGCAAATATGACAAATGAACCTTGGTAGAACTCCCATTCCCTGTCGTCAATTGGTTTCACAACAGAGGAGGCCCACAACTGTCTTATGTTCCTAAAAGCTATTTGTCAGTTTCTATATTCTTCATTATAAACCCAGCTAACTAAACATCGTGTTGACAAGCAATCAATTATTAGTTAACTACTAACTCTTAACTTCATCAAGGCCTACTCATTTGTTTTAATTAACTCTAGTAAGGCTTATCTCTAACTAAAATCTTAGCTCCTCTAAAATCTTTAAATCGCTTCAAGTTTATGTTTTACTAGAAGAAGCCCAGCTCAAGTAGTTAAATTCCCAAATAACTCCCAAATTCACAGGCTTGTGGGCTTTGCCAAATGTGAGAATAATTTTTTTCTTCATCCCTGTCACCATTGTGACAGCTACACAGAGCTTTCCCTTCCTTTTAATAATCTGTATTGGGCCAAATTTTCACTTTTATCAGAACCTGCCAGCAGCAGAGCTGAAGCTGTGCAGGAAACGATGAAATTTGGAATTGCCACATTATTGCTACTATTGTCAGTTTATTCATGTTTGGGATTTGTTTGCGTTTCCATCACAAGTGACATGTGGGAAGAGCAAATATTCCTCAAGGCATTTTATGTAGGGTGAAGTTTGATTTCTGCCGAGTTTGTTTTGTCCAGTGCCCAGGGGATGCTTGAGGTGTCTCTGTGCCTCTTGTCCTGGCAGATGCTTGGGAGGGGCTTGGGGGGTTGTCCCTGTCCCTGTCACCCCAGGCCATTCCCCAAGGGGTGTCCCTGTCCCTCTCACCCCAGGCCATTCCCCAGGGGGTCTCCATCTCTCCATCGTTCTCACTCCAGGGAATGCCTGGGAGGGTCTCCCTACCTCTCACCCCTGTGCCAGGGGAGTGCTCAAGGGAGTCTCTGGGCCTCTCAGCCCAGGGGGTGCTCAGTAGTTGAAACAGGGTATTTTACAGGGTAAATTTAACAGGGTAGAAATCCATGTGTATTTAGGTGAAATGTGCTGCTTTGAATCATTAGTAGCTTGCCAGCCTAGATAAAATACTGCTAGCTCTGCTGCTGAAACGTGGATGAAAAATCGATCCCACAAATCCCGTACGGAGCTGTAGAGACTGTGTGTTTATTGCAGTGCTGGACACATGTGGGGATCATTCCCCTTCAAAGGACATGCACGCCCCTGTGTAAGAGATGGTCCCAAGTTCCCCTCATTTTTGCCTCACGTTTGCCGCAATGGCAGAGACTGAGATCCTGGAGATGCCGAGCGGAGTTCTGGCTTGGAGAGACGGATAATTATTTTTGCAGGTGTATTTGCTGTATCACCACGGACCACTGCTTTGAGCAGGGCCTGGCAAGGAGCGGCTTGTTCTACCTGCTTACACCTGCTTCACAATACCTGCTCAACCCACGAATTTTCCCACCTCTTGGCCAAATGAACTTTCTGGGGTAACTCTGGTGATCTCCCACGGAAGACCCCTCATCTGCCTCATGACCACTGTGATGGATGGAGATTGAAGCCCCTCCCAAAGACTGAGACTCAGACCCCTACCACAGGGAGGAGGGCTGGCCTGATCAATGCGAGATGTTTGCCCAGGTGTGGTCGATGGACCAAGAAGACAATGGCTCTCGCTCACTGCTGATAACATGACCTGTTCCCCTTTGGTGGCTTCAATGGACATTCATTGTCTTGTCCCCGTCCCCCCCTTCCACAGAGGACTATAAAAGACCCCTGAGATAACCAAGATTTTGAGATTCTCCCTGATGTGACACGGCTCTTTGGGAGCCACTGCAGGAGCAGCACCCTGGGAGCCTCGGGAATGCCCCTCTGGGATCCACAGCACACACTCCCTGGGGCTGGAATTCCAATTTCCAGCCAGGAAAAGATGTTCCTGCCCTTGAAGGCAAAGCTCTTAACAAGGAGCCAAAAGCCAAGTGGAGCAAGTTCCTACAGTGACATTTCACTGCCAGCTTTCATAACTTCACCCATAGTTCTTGTAGCTCATGGATTAGGAATGAAATCCGGGCAGGGCCTTTGGTGGGAGCTGCCCTGGATCAAGGGAGACACTGAGAGAGACACAGAGCAGGCAAAGAAAGGCAGGAGAGAAAAGAGGACACAAACACTGAGAAGGTGGCACTCTGAAAACAGAACTGCAACTGACTGAAAAGGAATGGGATGGAAAGAAATAATTTTGTAACTTGTATTTCCAATCAAAATACAATTTCCTCCCTTTCTCACAAACCTCCTCCCGCTGTCATTCAGCAGGGCTGTCAGAATGTTCTTCATTCTGAATGGATGTTCCACGCAGCAGTCACAAAGAAACAGGGAATAGGGACTTTCCTGCTCGTGGGGAGTTTGACATCCTCAGCTGAGGAGAGTAGAAGGCACCAGAAGGAAAGGACAGCTGAGCTTCACCCTTCCTCAGGAAAGAGGCGGGGGAAAAATCTCTCGGCATGTCTGCAGCTGCTCCCACAGGGATGTGAAGGCTGATCCCCGAGCCCCAAAGGTCACGTTCAGGGCTGCTCTCAGGGAATGCTCGCCTGGTATTGAGGGGCAGTGTGGGAGCACCTGGATCTTGGAGAACCCAGCTGCCCCTCATATTTGGAGGTGCCTGAGGAGGGCTGGGACGATTCCAGGAACATCCTGCAGTGGCATCCCCCCTGTCCTGCTCTGCGTGTGCTCAGTCCCAAACCTGACCCTGATCCTGCTCTCAATCTCACTCCACATTTAGACACACTCACAGTTCTGTATTTAATCTCATCCCAGAGGCAGAATTATCTAGCCTCAGACCCAATCCCAACCCCAGCCCTAAAGCCAATCCCATGACTAGCTTTAACCCCAATCCCAGCTCTGATCCTATTCTCAGTCCCAACTCCAACCCCAGCCCCAATTCCACCCTCTTCCTAAATCCTCATCCCAAATCAAATCCCAGGTTCAGCCTTTCTGGGCGTTTGGGGATGTCTCTGTCCCTCTGACCCTGATGACATTTGGGCGGGGTCACACCAGGGCTGAGAGGGGCAGAGAACCCCCCACCTCCCCAGGGATGAGAAGGTTGGAGATCCCCTCCACCCTGAGCACCCTCAGCGGTGAGAGGGACACAGAGCCCCTGGTCCCCAGCCCTGCACAAGCATTCCCTGAGGCCAGAGGGATGGAGACCCCCCGAGCATCCCCCAGGGCAAGGGGACAAAGACCCCCGAGCACTCCCAGGGCTGAGAGGGACAGAGACTGCCCCAAGCAACTCCTGGCACAGGGTGAGAGGGAGGGAGACCCCCCAGACATTCCCTGGGGTGAGAACAATGGAGACCCCCTGGAGAATGGCCTGGGGTGACAGGGACAGGGACACCCCATGGGGAATGGTCTGAGGTGAGAGAGGGACACCCCCTGGGGAATGGCTTTGGATGACAGGGACAGAACCTGGGGAATGGCCTGGGGTAAAAGGGACAGGGACAACCCCCCCAAGCCCCTCCCAAGCATCCACCAGGGCGAGAGGCACAGACTGCCCTGGAGCATCCCTTCGGCAACAGACAAAATAATCTCAGCAGAAATCAAACTTAACTCTGCATAAAATACTTTGATGAATATTTGATATTCCCACAAGTCACTTGTGATGGAAATGCAAACAAATCCCAAACATGAACAAACCGACAACAGAAGCAATTCTGTGGCAATTCCAAATTTCATTGGTTCCTGCACAGCTCCAGCTCAGCTACTGGCAGGTTCCAATAAAAGAAAAGTGGAAATTCGGCCCAATACAGATTAATAAAGGGAAGGGAAAGCTCAGTCTACCTGTCACAATGGTGACAGGGATGAAGAGAAAAATGATTCTCACATTTGGCTGTTGTAGATGCAGGTGAACCCAATAGGAAGAATGAAGATGTCTAACAGCAGTTCAGAAGGCTGAATGATTTCTTTATTATAATTATGCTATAATGCATTAATATACTATATAAAAGAGGATACTAAAAGTACATGCTACTTTCTCTAACTATCATATCTAACTAACTCATTTGGCAAAGCCCCCAAGCCTGTGAATTTGGGACTTATTGGGGAATTTAGCTATTTGAGCTGGGCTTCTTGTACGACTTCGTGCAGCCTTGTGTTCCTCACCTTGTGCCGAATGATCCTTGTCAGTCTTGCTGGTATCATTTGCTCCCTTTCCTCCAGTGATTTTAACGAACTTTTCTAGGAAGGACAACAAAATATTTTCTTTACACTGGCCACCCACAACAGCCATTTTCCTCATAAGTTCTCCCAAAAGTCACACTGAAGAACCTGCATTGAAGTTTCCAAGAGTTCCTCCAGAAAGAACCATAACCGCCTGAGAGGAGGAAACCATGCTGTTGTCAAAGGCACTCGGGGTCAGACAACAGTGCCCTGAACTCACTGCACCAAAATAATGTCTCAATCTGGTTAATAAAATTGTTAGAGACTTGCCTCTGCCACAATTAAGGTGCTAACGAGACCAAATCCCAAGTGGATTTTATTGAACAGTAAATACGAGGTAGAGAGAGAGATGGAAAGAAAGAGAAAAGGGGGGAGAGCAAGGGAGTGACAGGGACAGAGACCTCCCCTGAGGTGGGGCAAGTGTGACATTGTCCCCTGTGTGCGTGGCCTTCCCAGGGTGGAGGTTTTACACCTGAGCCAGTTTGGGAAAGGGGGGTGGTGTTCACCCCCCACCCCGAGCAGGGATTGCCTCACTGTTTCAGGGTGCAATGTAAGATGTAACCCAAAGTATGTTTTCAGTCACCATCTTCATAAACTGTGATAAACAGGTGGGGCAGTGTTCTTTATCTCTTCCATGGCTCAGCCCTGATAACGCCCTCCAGGGGCTATCTTCTGTTCATGGGCCATTGAGTGCCACTGCAGGACTGATAAAATTACATCATCCCATTGTGGGATGCTCCGCCCAGGGGGAGGAACCAAGCATTCCTACCTGGATATAATCTCACCCTTGCAACACCAGGACCACCTTGCCTACTGGATTCCCAGAGGACAAGAGCTCCGTAACCACCACTGGACCTTCCGAGCAAGACCCATCAGGTGATCCCTTCTGCAGGATCACTGCTTTGACAGAATCACGATCATCACTCCAACAGGGCTGGAGCCTCCATTTCATCAGACTGCTACCACCACCCTGACCAACGGGGTGTCAGGTTAAATCCTGACTCTGTCAGTCTAAGCCAGTGTTTCTGTATCATTGCCTTGATATTGATTTTTTTTTATTAAATTGTAATTCTGGCTTAGACTCTCCTCCTGGTTTGCCTTCAAACCAGTACAAGGCTCAATGTGCTCATCCCTTGTTTTCCTCCCAAAACAGAATTTTCCTTCTCCAAACCATTGCGAAATGGAGGAGAAGGCTGCGAGGAAGGGGAAGGAGCCCCTGGAAACCCAGGCAGGTGAGGAGGAAGTCACTGCCCCTTTCCCCCTCTCTCCTGCTCCATCTCTCAGCCCAGCACGGCCCCCAACTACAGGACAACCTCGCTGCCAACGCAGTCCTGCCGGGGATGCACTGGGGGGATATCCTTCCCCTTCCCTAGGGCACAGAGGCAAATCCCAACCTCTCCTTGTCCTTCCTCCCCCAGACAAGGAGCTGAAGATGGAGACCAGGAAGGACAAATCCCCATGGCAGAACCTCGTGTCAGAGGCTGCTTTGAGCGGCTCCATGGCGCAGGAATCCAACGGGGAGGAAAAGCCCAGGAGATCCCGCAGGAGGAGGAGCTGGAAACCCAGCTCAGGGTGCTCTGAGGAGGAAAGACCCACCCTGTGCCAGGAAGGTGGGCAGAGCTCCTGCCAGAGCTCGGAGCTGGTGGGCCATCAGCAGCTTCATGATGGGGAGAAGCCCTACAAGTGCTTGGAGTGTGGGAAGAGCTTCAGGCAGAGCTGCCACCTGATCTGCCACCAGATGATCCACACTGGGGAATGGCCCTATGAGTGTGGGGAGTGTGGGAAGGGCTTCAGCTACAGATCCAACCTCATCATCCACCAACGCATCCACACTGGGGAGAGGCCCTACGATTGTGGGGAATGTGGAAAGAGTTTCAGCCGAAGGTCCCACTTGATCCGCCACCAGAGGATCCACACTGGGGAGAGGCCTTACGAGTGTGGGGAATGTAGGAAGAGCTTCAGCCAGAGGTCCCACTTGATCCGCCACCAGAGGATCCGCACTGGGGAGAGGCCTTACGAGTGTGGGGAATGTAGGAAGAGCTTTAGCCGAAGGTCCCACTTGATCAGCCACCAGAGGATCCACACTGGAGAAAGGCCATACAAATGTGGGGAATGTGGGAAGAGCTTCAGCCAAAGGTCCCACTTGATCAGCCACCAGAGGATCCACACTGGAGAAAGGCCATACAAATGTGGGGAATGTGGGAAGGGCTTCAGCCAGAAGTCCCAACTGATCATCCACCAAATGATCCACACTGGGGAGAGGCCCTACGAATGTCCCAACTGTCAGAAGAGCTTTCAGACCAGATCCATTCTTCTCAAGCACCAGCGGATTCACACCGGGGAGAGGCCCTTCCGCTGCCTCCACTGCAGGAAGGGCTTCAAGCAAAACTCCCACCTCATCAGGCACCAGCACATCCACACCAGGGAGAGGCCCTACACGTGTCCCCAGTGTGGGAAGAGCTTCTCCAGGAGCTCTCACTTGACCAGACACCAACGGAGACACCAGCAAGGGAAGCCCTGCAAATGCCCTAGCTCCAGGAAGAGCTTTGTGCACTGCTCCAGCTCCATCCCCCATGGGAGAACCCATGTTGGGAAGAGCTCTGGTGATCCATGTTCCCTGTGATGCATGCTCGGAAGAGATCTTTCCCTTTTCCTGCCCCTGCCAATGACATGGTGTGGGATCAAAGAACATGAGGGTCTGGCCATGGCCCTGTCATTACATTCACTCCCACCTCAGGTCATTGCCAGGGGCAGGAAAGGGACTCTCTCTCTCTGTCCCCGAGGAGAAGGTTGTCCTTTCCAGACAAAAGGAAACACATGGCCAGGAAGAGCCAGTCAGTTGTGATGTAGTTTTTCCTGTAAATAGTTTTTCTTATCCCTTCTGTTATC